>NW_015387341.1:200011-249425 GCF_001527695.2 Protobothrops mucrosquamatus | reverse complement strand
TGCGTGGTTAAAATTACGGTAGGCGCCAAGCCCAGGTGGCAGCGGCCTTGTTACCTGGCAAGCTGAGTTGCAAAATGCTGTGTTGGAGAGGCTGACCTGTCCGTGCTATTTCTCTCTTCTTTCCTTCCTTCCTTCCTTCCTTCCTTCCTTCCTTCCTTCCTTCCTTCCTTCCTTCCTTCCTTCCTTCCTTCCTTCCTTCCTTCCTTCCCAGGCCTCCTGAAAAGCAATGGCCGCTGCCTCACCCCTGACCATCTCACCCTCTGAACGGAAGGTCCCCTTCGGCATCGCAAAGTCTCCCGGCTGGCCGCCACTCCCCAGCGTCGCCATGCATGTCACCCGGCCAAAATCCGCCAAGGGGCGCACCCGGTCCAACCTGAGCTATTCCCAGAGCCTGGGGGCCTACTCCTACCAAGTGCCATCGTCCCCCCAGCCGGTCGCCACCCCTGGGGAGGAAGAGGTCAGTGGCCGGAGGGCAGCCTCCTCCCAGCCCATCCAGGCGCTCCCGGCCGAAGTGCCGGACCTCCTCCAGCAGGTGCCCACCAGGACCTCATCTTCCCTCAACAAGTACCGGGTACTGCCGTCCATCAGCAGGAAGGACCGGAGGACAGGCACTGCTGAAGTGATGTCCGAGCAGGCTGGTGAGCTCCCAGCCAGTGCCCAGGCGGCAGCAGCAGCCGAGGAAGAACAGAGGTCCCAGGATCCTTCTCTGCTGAGGGGGCCCACACCTCTCCTGCTGGAGCACAAGGGGGGCGGTGGAGAGCACCCCCAGCCCCCCTTTCCTGCCTTGGAGAGGCCTCGATCGAATAAAAAGAGGGAAGGAAGTTCTCCCACCGCACTGACCCTCAATCTGGAGGAGCCCGGTGAGGAGGAGCCCCGGCTGCTGCTGGCCATCCGCTCGCCTTCGGGGGAAAGGTTCGAACGCTACTTCCGGCCCACAGACAGCCTGGAGACGGTGGTCGCCGTGGCCGAGCAAAAGAACGCGGCCGCCTACCGGCGCTGCAGGATCGGGACGGTGGAAGTGCCCCGCAGGACCTTCTCGGACCTCAGCCGGTCTTTGCAGGACTGCGCCATCCGCCACAAGTCCGTGCTGTGCATTCTGCTGGACAAGCAGGAGGGGGCGCTCTGAGCAGGAGTGTGTCTGCCTCCCATTAAACCCCCCTGGAAGGAAACTCAGCCCCTCCCAGCCTCCGTCCGCTCCTTTAGACTCAGCCGATGCCCCTCCGGAAGGGGGGCGGGACACTCGCCTTCACTCGCCCAGGTCCCCCTGCTCAGCCCAAAGGGACGTCAGTCGGCCCCTTTGAGGGGCTCCCCCATCTGCATTCCAGCTGGTAGGCAGAGGGTTTTATATTCAGGGGAGTTCCTTCCCTTCCCCGATTCAATTTGATTTGAATCCAGAAGAGTGGTAAGGAAACCAGGGCCAGCAGGAGCTCCCCACACTGTGCCTTTTGCTGCAGATTCTCCCTTGCACAGCTTTGGTTGAAGGTGCGGATAATCCATTTTTGGGGGGAGGTGGGGGGGAGGTTTTTGCACAAGATACAAAGACTGGCCCTGTCTGAGGGGAGGCTGGGGCCCCGATGATGCCCCGTTTCAAGGCTTCTGCTCCGTTCTGGTGAGGGGTGGCTGCAGATAAAGACTCTTGAACACGCTCAGCCTTCCCAAGGTCTGTTACTGCATTTTTAATCAAATTTCTTTTACGAGATTATGCCACAAATTAAGTCTGGAAGGATCCTCCCCGAATGGGCTCTGCCTCCAGTGTAAATTTGAAATTCAGTGTTGTTTCTGGCAATAATTTCAGAGCTCCTGCCGAAACACAGTCATGGATGTGTGTTTGTATTGCGTATCGAGGTCTTGAGCTCTGCCTGGGGGGGGGGGGGGNGGGGGGGGGGGGGGGGGGCTTTTCCTGAAGAGCTGCTGCTGCTGCTGCTTTTTGAACAAACAAATCAACCTGTTTTGATTAAGAGTGGCCTGTTTGTGTTATCAAAATGCCATTTTTTTCCTCAAACTGTATTTGAATGTTTTAAAGAAAAACATTTCTCTGTCTGCAGGCAGAGTTCGAACTCTCAGTATTCTCTCACAAAGAGACCTGCTTAACAGAGAGGACAGCTTGCCAAAATCAGTCCGCCTTCCGAGTGTTGATTTCTTAGCCCAGACAGGCCAAAGGACGCTGGGAGGCAGGAGGAGACTTTCCCAGGGCGTGGAAGCCTTGAGTGGTGGTGGTGTCTGGCCTCCGTCCAGCTGACCTGGGAGGGGGGGTCAATTCAGCAGAGCACCCCAGGGGCCACTCTCTGGGCTCCCTTCCCAAGATCAGCCTGTTGCGGCCACAGGGCCTGCTTTCTCCTCCCAGGGTCCATGGAGGGGGGGGACACCCAGCCCGGAAGGTCAGTGCTGGGAAGGGGGGCAGCTCACCTTGGCCTGGCCTCCTTTGAGCTGCTGGGGGACGGTGACCAGGTGAGGCTACTTGGCATCATGGCATTGCTGGGTCAAAACGGGCAACTGGGAACTGTAGCCATCTGGAGGCCACCCAGTTGGGGGGAGCTGATAGAAACAGCCCCATTCATTTCTTTAATGGGGGGGTGGAAGAGAAAATTCTGACCACAAGATCGGGTGCTGGTTTTTATGTCTCCCGTGCTCCGGCACAGACCGCATGAAGCGATTTTAAAAACCTCCTGGGCAAACAAACCCAAGTGGATCTCCTAGGGGAAAAGGGGTGGACCCATTTGTGGGAAGGGGAATAGTGGCTCTTCTTTTTTTTTGCATTCAGTTGGGGAAATTGGTCACCGCAAACCCAGGGAAGATATTCTGAGGGAGAATATGCACACGGACACACGAAGGACACCGGCAGGTGCATTTAACCCTAAATATTTGGGCCACAGCTTTGATGCCTGGCTTCAGTCACCCTTCCAGTTGACGGAGCGAGCACGGGAAGATGGGAGGCGTAAAAATTTAATTAATAAAAAGGCTGCATGAAGGGGGTCCCTCAGCAGCACAGCTCAGCAGCTCAACCAGGGACCCCCAAAGTGACAGAAAGGCCAAAGGAACACCTAGCGGGCATCAGCTGTTGTTTATTTTATTCCAATTAAAATGCAAGTGCCATGACAACAAACTTGGTTTTAGTCTTTAGGGAGGGCCTGGCTCTCGCCTGAGAAGGCCAGGTACCCTCCTCAATTTAAAAATCCCCCCTGGCTCGGCAGGAGGAGGGAAAGGGGCGCCTTCAGCCCCCTGAAGAACCACTGCTACGAATCACGCGGGAGACAGCCGAGGCTGGGTGTCAAGAAGTCTCGTGCGGTCTTTATTCTAGCTGAGAAGTTACATCGGAAAGCAGCCCTGGCTGCCTCTCCCATCCCCCTCTGGGCCCGGCTCGCGTGGTCACCTGGTGTGGCCAGAGTGGGCCGAAGACTCCCTGCCACGTGCAGCCCACGCCTGCCTGCTAGCTCCCGTGGAATAAAAATAAGTATGCCCCAGCATACAAAATCTATGGACAGCTATGGTTTTTTTTAAACCCACCTGACCCCCCCACCCCACACTCCCCAAACCCCCCTAAAGCTGTGGACAGAAACTGAGGAAGAGGCTGCGCACAAACATCCTAAAAATTTAGGTACATTTCTAAAACGAGCAGGGCGCCCATGTCCTGTTTTGCATGAGAAGAATCCCCACCTCACTCCCAGCTTCCTCTAAAACGCAGGGATTAAAAACTCAACATTCTCAATCAATCGACTCAGAAAAGGGTCCTGTATCAAGCAGGAAGCCAGGAGCTCTTCTGCCCCCACCCCCACCCAAGCCTGAATAAAAACACTCTTAATTCTACAGTGCCAGAGAGAAAGAGAGAGAGAAGAAGAAGAAATCAGATCCAGCCCTCGCTGCGCCTGTCCGAGAATGCCACGGCGGAGCCCAGAGGAAAAGGCAGCCTCCGCTGAGCCTCCTAAGCCACCCCCAAACTTAACACCATTTGGGGTCACTGCAATTGTAGGCATGATCTCTGTCCCCCCCTCCCCCCCAAGAAGCCAAATCAATTTGGTAGCAACCAACAACACACAAGACAACCAAAATGCACACCGGTGGCCTGATGCCCCATCAACGGTGGGCGGGGAGAGGGACTTGCTGGGACGCGGGGAAGAAATGAAGACCCAATTAAAACCTGGAGCTCCTTATGAGGAAGCCGATGCCCCTCAGCCCTTCGGGGGACACCCCTGCCCCTCCGGAGGTGAAGCTATAAACCCGCCTGCCTGCCTGCCTGCCCACCCTTCCTTTGCAACCCACAGGACTTCCTCTGGGGGCCCCAAAGCAGAGATTTAGCTCAGCCTTACAGCACCCACAAACACGTCTCCCATTGAGCCAGTCCTCATTTCTGCCCAAACCTCTTATTTTATCTTCCCCGTCTCTATTTGGAGCTGAGGAGAGTTCCCTCTAGACGTGGGTCAGCATCAGCGCTCTTCTTCCCCCCCACCAGGCTGTTCACGAAACGGCCTCTTTCTCTCCCGAGGGGCCTGTGAAGTCCTGTGAACCTGCCCAGGTTTTGGATTCCCTTCCCCACCACCCCCGAAGAGCAAGCCGGCGTCTCGAGACCCCCACGTGGGATTGCAGCTCTCGGGAAGGAGAAAAAGGATAAGAATGAAAAGACAGGCAACCATTCCATCAACGGGGGGGGGGGGGGGGGGGGGGNGTGGGATTGCAGCTCTCGGGAAGGAGAAAAAGGATAAGAATGAAAAGACAGGCAACCATTCCATCAACGGGGGGGGGGGGGGGGGGGGAGGGAATCAGAAAACAAGCAGTGATTTTCCTTGAGTAAAAATGTCAATCTCTGCCCACATCACACATTCCCATCAGGAAACTAGCCTGGACATTTGCTCTTCTCTTTGAAGTGTAAAAAAAGGGGAAAAAAATCATAAGCTTTAGCTATTTGTCTGTCCAATCGTCCACGTACTCCTTTTAGTCCTGCCTCTCTCTTCACAAAACAGGCATTAAAATCCCTTCTAATTATTGGCTACTTTTCTTTTTTTTTTGGCATCGTTTTCATAATTGAAGAGGTTCCCCCACTCTTAAGGCTAAAACTAAAAGAAAAAAAAGCAAAAAGTTACTGTAAACATTTCTTTGAGAAATGTGTCTTCCGTTCTCCAGTTTGCACAAATTTGGAAATTAAAGTCCAGCCGCATTGTTGTTGGTTTAAGGTAATTTCTGCAGCGCTTGTGATCTTGGGGGTCGCCCCACTTCGCACGTGGCTGGTGAGGAGACGCGCCCGTCGGGACGGCGTGCCAATTTTGGATGGGAGAGCCACGGGGCGGAAGGCGGGCACGCCCATCCCCTCGGCTGCCCCCTTCAGTTAGCAATTTTCTCAATTTCATCCAAATCATCTGTATCCAATTTATGAATCTTCTTGTCTGCAAAAAAAAAAAAAAAAGCAGCATTGTCAGGAAAGATTCAGAAGCCTGTAAAACAGGAACCGGTTTGGTTCTCCGGTGATTCGTGGCCCAAAACAGACATTTAAGTTAACTCACAAAAGTCACAGAGTCTGAGTTGCCGATGACCCTTAAAAGTCCCTGAACCCCTCCTCTTCGCATGCTACTGAATATGTAATAATGTAATATTCTGGATTAAATTATTTAATGGATACAGAGCAGGCAGTCTCCAAACTTGGCCCCTTTAAGACTTGTGGGCTTCAACTCCCAGAATTCCTGCTGGCTGGGGAGTGAAGCCCCCCTCCCCCCCAAGGGCACAACCAGACTTTGGTGTTTTACACGAGAGGCCCAAGGCTCCAGGCCAGAGAGACGAAGCTTCGCCCCGGAGCCCGGACCGTTTTTGGGGACTCACTGAAATGTTCCTGGATCCGGTTGAGGATGTTCATGCTGTGTTTGCTGTCCACCATGTTAACGGCCAGCCCCCGCTTGCCAAAGCGCCCCGTGCGGCCGATGCGGTGCAGATAGGTCTCGTTGTCCGGGTTGCCGTCTTTGTCCACCGGGAGGTCAAAGTTTATCACCACAGAGACCTGCTCCACGTCTATGCCTGGGGAGGGAGTTTGTCATCGCGGTATTTAAACTTCTCCTCTGCCGGCTTAACAGACCGACCCGACGCTCCACAACTCTGCGTAGCTCACAATACGCCACAACCAGACATAAAGTGTCCCCTTCTCTTTGGACTGAGCGGCCTTTTCTAAGAGCCACCGGAGGAGGAGACCACAATCTCCCAGGTCCCTTCCAGCTCTCTGATTCTGGACTCACCTCGGGCGCAGACGTTGGTGGTCACCAGGACCTTCTCCTTGCCCTCTCTGAAGCGCTCGATCACGGCCGCCCGCTGCTCCACCATCATCTCCCCGCTCAAGAGGGCAACCTGGTGGCCTTCTTTGGACAGCTCCCCCGCCAGCCAGCCGGCCGTCTTGCGGGTCTGCGGGAGGGAAGGGTCAGCAAGCGAGGGGGCTCCGGGAGGGACGGGGCTGGGGTGCCGCCCGGCCCACCACCCGGCCTGGCCCGGCCCTCACGTGGCAGAAGATCATGGCCTGGGCGATGGTGATGGCCCCGTAGATGTTGCAGAGGGCGTGGAACTTCTCCTCCCGGCTGCTGCAGAGGACGTAGTACTGCTTGATGGTGTCCAGCGTCTCCTCCTCCCTCTTCAGCTTGATGATGTTGGGGTCGGGAACCACTTTCTGGGCAAACTTCCACACCGAGTCCTCGAAGGTGGCCGAGAAGAGCAGCATCTGGCAATCTCGGGGAAGCATCCTGGGGGGGGGGGGGGAGAAAAACAGCCAGACTTGGATCCGCCGCCCTGGCATTTAAAACCCTCCCAGCAACGGCTTTCTGCTTCTGCCAAGTATATAATGGCTTTCCGCTTCTGCCCTCCTGACCTCTGGATGCGGATGCTCTGGTCCTGGTGCCCCTGGGTGGCGATCATGACGTCGGCCTCGTCCAGAACAAACACCCGGATCTTCTTGGGGTCGATGAATCTGAGCTTCGAACACCAGTCCAGGACGGTGCCTGGCGTGCCAATGACGATCTGTTCGGCAATCTTCTGGCCACGCTCCACTGTTGGGGGGGGGGAGAAGAGGATGTGACCCCCTTGGGGAGCTTGGCCCATCCCGCCCATCCCACAGCCCCAGACCCCTCCCCACTCTCGCACTGGAGGGACCCCACTGATGGCAGAGACCCGAAAGGTCACCCTCTCCGGCTCTGTCCCGGCAAGGTGCCAGGACAGGGAGAGAACCAGTTGGACACTCACGCTTGTTGCCCCGGACGGCATAAGCCAGCTTCAGCGCAGGGTAGAACCGGCCCATCTGTTCGATGACCTTCCCAGTCTGGAGGGCCAACTCGTACGTGGGGGAAAGGCAGAGGCACTGGAGGGGAGGGGAGAAGAGGGAAGAAAATCAAAAGAGCGAAAAAAAACTCTGTCCAGTCTGCCTTTTCAGTGCCAGGGCCGGCAGCCAGCGCATCCACCTCCCCGACTCCCCCGTCTCTTCCCAGCGGTTGGAACCGGCTATGGAAAGTCCCCAACCTCAGGGGAGAAGGCCGAGGGCTGAAGGCTGCTGACCCCTGCCTCAATCTCTGCCAGGAGCAAATCGCCCTTGGCAACCCTCTGACCACACCACCCCTCGGCTCAGGGGCCCCTCCAGCCCCTTCCCCCAATCAGGGCTGGTGATGGAGGCTACCTGGGGATGCTTGTGGTCCGGCTCCACCCGGCTGAGCATGGCCAGGACGAAAGCTGCCGTCTTCCCGGTGCCGGACTGGGACTGGGCAATCAGGTTCTGTGGGCTGCAGACAGGTGGACACCCTGAGCAGGGGAGGGGAGGGCTCTGGGCAGCTCAGAGGAAACGGCCGCCCCTCCCCGAGTGTCACGGCAGCAGGCAATTTGAGTGGGCAGCATCTGGGCATGGCGAGAACTCACCCACGTCCAGCAAAGGCCCCCTTGGAGATCCCTTGCACCCATCCCGCCACCTCTTCCGCCCCCACCCAGCCTTCCAAGGCTGCCAAACTCCCCTGCTCTCCCTCCAGCCCTCCCGGGGGGCAGGACTTACGGCTCCGCGAGCATCATGGGCAGGGCGTTCTCCTGGATCTTGGAGGGCCTGTTGAAGCCCATGGCATAGACCCCCTGGAGCAGCTGGGGCTTCCTGATTGGGGGGAGCAAAGATGACGCCTCTGCAGCGCTACGAAGACTCTGAACCCGCTTCTCCCTCACAGGGCTGACAGGCAGGGGTAGAACGGAGACCGCCCCCATGCAGGGCAGCAATGCCACCAAAGCCCCCTACTCTGAGTGATCTCCCTCCCCCACGAGGAACCACGAGCTCCCCGAAAGCCAAGTGGGAGGCACTTACAAGCGCAGCTCTTCGAACGACTTCACCGAGTACAGGGGCGACGTAGGGTCCCTCTGCAGCACCTCCACCTGGTTCGTGTTGTCCACCAAATTGCTACGGATCAGCTTGTTCAGCAAGGACTGGGCGGCCCGATCCTCTGTGGCCAGATGGGAAAGGGGGGGGGTCACTAAAGCACGAACACCCCCTTTCGTTTTTAGCAAGAGCCCTTAAGACTTATACAACGTTTCTCGGTGCTTTTACAGCCCCCCTCTCTGAGCGGTTTGCAGAGTCAGCCTGTCGCCCCCAACAACCTGGGTCCTCATTTTACCGACTTCAGAAGGACGGAAGGCAGAGTCAACCTTGAGCCGGTCAGGATCAAACTGCTGGGTGCGGGCAGAGTCTGCCTGCAATACTGCGCTGTAACCACTCTGCCATCAAGACTCTTGAGAGTCAGACCGCTAAGATGCCCACAAGGAGGGCAATTCTTCTCCGTTTTTGGCGCTTCCTGTCCTACAACTATGGCCTCTCTGCCACCCCTGCCCCACATACAAAACCCACCTAGGGGGCCTCCGGCCAAAGACCGGGTGTCCCAGCGCTTGAGGATAGAACCAGCAGATGGCAAACAGCTGGCACCGAAGACAGAACGCTGAGTGGGCTTGGCTTTCCCTCCGGACATTACAAAGCTGGGCACTCGGAAGCCCAGCCCTGCCAAGAAAAGGAGGGTCTTAACTACCCCCCCACCAAAGAGCCCTTCTTGGAAAGGGGGACGAGGTTGGGACCTGGGGCTTTCCTGCACAGCAACAGGAGGAAACAGGCTTGGTGCTTCCTGAACCAGTTAAAATTAGGCATGTGCTACCTTTGTCCTCTTCTTCCGTCTTCTCTGCACTGTCCCTTGTCTTGACAACGGCTCCTGTTGGAACAAACCATCATTTGTAGCACCAGCAAGATGGGTTGGCCAAGAAAGTTATTCTGTTACTCCAGAAGGGGTCGGACAACCGTCTCTCGTGGAGGGCTTTGTAAGTTCTCCTGCACAATGCAGAAGGCTGACTGGGGAATTCTGGGAGTTGAAGTTCACCCATCTTAAAGCTGCCAAGGTTGGGAAACCCTGCCTAGGAATGTAATTTCCCTCATAAAAGTGGGGGGGGGGGGAATAGGACTGTCTCTGCGTGTGGGCGCAACTGGTAAGAACAAAGAGCAGGAAATAGTCTCCAGGGTGTCTGTGACAGTTACAGGGAACGGCTCCGCCCCGGGAACCACGGCTACACCCACCATTGGCATCTGGCTTGAGGTTCTCCTCCTTCAGGTGTAAGTTGCTCAGCTGAAAGGGAGAAAAGAGTGAGATTCTGAGCACAAATTGGGGCTTCTCAGTTAACTGCCACGGCACAGGTGCCATCCTATAGTTTAGGGGAAAGAATTAAAATCTTCATGGCTGTAGTTCTTTAGAGGATTTTAAGTTCCTATGAGCACCTTGGGTAACTGATAAGCCCGGGATTCTCAACCTTGGCAACTTGAAGACGCTGGACTTGAACTCCCAGAATTCCCCAGCCAGCCAAAGCAGGATGGGGGATTCTGGGAGTTGAAGCCCCCCACACGCACATCTTCGAGCTGCCAAGGTTGAGAAACAGTGTAAAAGGAGAAAGCTACATCATCTGCTGGTCCTTTGGGACTCCCAGATCAGAGGCAGAAATGGCACCACGGCAGCCAAGGAACCCGCAGGACTATACACACACACACACACACACACACACACACACATTTAAACAGGAGAGAGCTTCATACGCACCATTCAAAACTACATCAATATAACCACACACAGAAGACAGAAGGAGCAGCCCCTCCCCCCACTCAGGGCTGCAACCGCAACTTCACACAGCAACCCAGGTGTGTTTGTGGGTTTCAAGGGGTGGATGCTCCCCTCGTTTCAAGGCGGGTTTTCTTTTTCTGCTTTATGAGCGCCCCCCCCCCCGGCAGCGGGCAACTCTCAGCGGCAGGGGGGACCCATTCACACGTGCACACGCGTGTCCCGGCCCGCCCAACCTCCCCGCCCGGCGTTCCTCACCGAGGCCGTGGCGGCCGCCTCCTGCTCGTCCACCGCCAGCGCCCACGAGTCGGTCGCCATCCTCTCCCCGGAGACGGAGGGACAGCTCGGCCTCACGCTGCAGCCCCCGGGAGACCGCCGGCTCTGCGCAGGCGCCGCAGGAAGGGGCGGGGCGCTCCGCGTGCGCCCCAGAAAGGATTCCGGGCGGGGGGCCGCGGTGGCACGCCGGACGTTCCGGAAACGCCTTGACCCGCCCCGCCCCGCCCCGCCCCGCCCCGCCCCCTTCCTTCCTTTTTTTTTTCTCCTTTCGAACGTTCCACTGGCGGGCCAAGCGCGCATGCGCGATTCTCGCAAAATTAAATGCAATGCGAGAAATGTAAAGCCGTCGCGGGTTTGTCCTTTCTTGCACTCTTTTTGCATGCTGCTCCGAGAGGAGGGGGGGCCTCGAAGGGGGCCCCTAATTTTCCTGGGGGGGGGAGGCTGCCCTGCCCGCCGTTGCCCAGCCGGGGTCTGGAAGTTTTCCTCTCCGTCCGCCTGCAAGGCTCCTGGGGAAAAGAGGTGGGCTGGCACCCCTCCTTACCCAAAACTGCCTCTTGCAAGCTTGCCAGCTGGGAAGACTTGAACTCAGAACACCCCAGGAGTGGGCAGGCTGGAACTCGCAAAGGGGTGGGGGTTGAGGAACCCTGCACAAAGCCAGGGCTTGCTGGGTGAGGGGCTGCTCTGGGTTTCCCCCCTTCCGTGGCTGAGCCCAGCGTGCGCCATCATGCAAAAGGCTTCTCCCTCCTGGTCATGACCCCCTTCTCCCTCCTGTCAGCCTGGACGGCGCTGTTGGCATCTCTGATGACGGGAATTTGCTGCTGGGCAGGATGGCCCGGCAGGGTCGCTCTGCATCGCCTCACTCCCCCCCCCCCCCAGGCTCAGCCACCCTCCCTCCCTCCTTCCCTCTCATCTGCCCCCTCTTCTCCCGTGCTGACCCCTTTGTGCCAGGATCCACTTTGGGGTCCCGCCGTCTCATCATCGTCTCGCTTTCCCAGGGTGACATCATAGCCTTTGCCATGGCAACGGGCAGTCGAGCCGGTGTGGGTGCTGAGCCACACGCACAGCAGCCGGGGAAGAAGCAGCTGCGGCCAGCCGGATCGGAGCTGGCCAAAGGAAAATAGGAAAATGCCCGCTGAGATGCACCTTGAACGGGGTGCAATCCTTGCTCGATTGCTGGGAAACCTGCTTGCTTGTTTCCCCACAACCATCTGGACCCCAGTTCATTCACACAGTTTCCTGCGTTTGCTCAATTCCTCCAGCCAAAAGTCAACCACTTGAATTGTGTTCACAAAGCACACTACATAGCTGAAACGGTTCGAGGGCTTTGGGGGTCAATATCTTGCTAAATCCCAGCCAGGATCTTGGCACGTGGCTTGAAGCAGGCACAAATTTGGGCACTGGGCATTAGGTTCTGTTAACCTGGATTTGGGCTTCAGAGTTGGCCAACCCAGCCACTGAAAAACTAACCCAGGAGTCTGTCCTCAAGCACTGCACTAGATTCCCATGCAGGGGAACCTTTATTGGTAGCTCAGGGTTGAAATGAGGGGTCCTGAGTCCTCTCTGAGCTTGGGGGTTTCCTTGCAGACATTTCGTGACCCAAACTAGGTAACATTATCACTAGCACTGATGATGGCATCTAGTTTGGGTCATGAAACATCTGCAAAGAAACCCCCAAGCTCAGAGAGCACCAAGGGCCCTCAAGGATTCTCAGTCTGGACATTGTTCAGCATTCTGGGCGTTGAAGTGGTCCACCCATGCTGGCTGTGGGATTCTGGGAGTTGAAGTCCACCCATCTTAAAAGTTGCTCTGACTGAAAAATACTGCTTTTTCTCCTTTTGGTTATTCTTCAAATAACCTTTTCTGTCACTTAGATCTCGGAGGTGTCTTCCTTCTCTGGCGTTTGACCTGGAGGAGGACAGCCAGATGGCTGGAGAAACAGATTGGGATAATAAAGAGAACCTCATTATGTTTCCACTTAAAGAACGAACAGGGCAACTGTCTTCCAAACACCCTTAGCCTGATTTATGATGTTGTTTATGCTTTGACCATAATGCAGTGGGCAGACTCTCCTGTCAAAATCTGAAAGCCACCGTTTAGGGCTTAGGATGAAGGCAGCCAACTCCAGTTTATCTGACAAGCTGCAATTAAGCCAACAATGTGGGGACCCGGCCGATGGTTAGTTTAAGCAGCTTTTGCTGAGCTGAATTATGTGTGTGCCTCACACCCAAACTGCAATTTTTTCATTATGTTTGGTCATTGATGAGCTAAGCTTTGAGTTCCTCTATTATCAGAGTTACTGAGTTAGAATTACTGTTTAGACCCCCAAACATTGATGTGAGAAGCTAGAGAGGCCTCAAATGGGTCGCTTCTAGCCAACCATCTCTTTTTCCTGCCCTTCCCAAGCCTACATGCTTTCTGTCCATCTTGAACTATTAAAGCTTTATTTAAAAAAATATTTTCATAGTTTGGATAAATTGCAAACAATTATGGCTGAGGCTATAGATAAAATGGCCGTTCCCCAACATTTGACCCTACATCAGTGTTTCTCAATCTTGGGCACTTTATGATGGGTGGACTTCAACTGTCAGTAGGGTTGGGGATGATGGGAACAGGAATCCAGCCACGAAGGAGCGTGACACCAAAGTTTGAGCTATTTTTTCCCCTTGGAGGTGTCATCTACTACAATCATGATCTCACTGGATGAGCAGGAGCTGGGCTGGGCGCCAAGGACATCCATGTCCTGTCCGATGTGATGTCTCCGTCCTTCACTTGCTGTCCTTCAGTCTCAAGAATGACCTTTCCTGTCTCAGGAGACCTTCCCACAGACGGGAAGCAGGGAGGGATCCAAACCGACAGGGGACTTTGCTTCTCTCAATTGTGATGGCTGACGGACGAGCAAATATCCCTATGGTGCTCGATCAGGAAGTTATTAAAGGCTATTAAAAATTTCCCAAGAAGCCATGTAGGATTAGAAAGGCAGGGGCGCCCCCTCATCCATCTGGGATGCATCTTTCCACCCCTTCTCCCCAGAAAGAATTTCAAGGTCCATTAAAAGTCCTCCTTCGGACTCCTGCCCGTTGCTTCTCAGCTGTGCCCCCCCCTGGACCTGGATGGGGGCTCTTGAGGAGGCGGCCCCCTGCTCTCCTACCTGGTCCCCCACCCTTCCTGGAGGGCTGATTTCTCCTTCAGAAGCAGTTTCCCTCCTTTTGGGGTTCCTGTCCTCCCGGAGTTGTCCATGGCTCCCTAATACTTTGCAAGGACTCCGAAGGGTCCAGCCGACCCTCATCAGAGGGAGCCCTGGTGGCAGAATGCAGTATTGCAGGCTGACTCTGCCCACAGCCAGGAGTTCGGTCCTAACCTGCTCAAGGTTGACTCAGCCTTCCATCCTTCTGAGGCAGGTAAAATGGGGACCCAGATGGTTGGGGGGCAGAGGCTGACTCTGTAAACCGCTTAGAGAGTGAAGGAAGGAACCGAGTGGAAGGGGAGGGGGCGTCCCACCTGCCGGCCCCCAAATGCAGGGGAGGGGCGTGCTGGTTCCCCTCCGGGCTCTTACTGAAGCACTGCGGAGGCGCGGCGGACGCCGGCCCGAGCCACGCGGAGGTCGGTGCGGGGGGGGGGCTCCTCGCGCGGCTGCGACCCGCTTTGCGCCCGCCTGTCCCGCCTGCGGGTGCGTGCGCGCGTGTCCTTCCCGACGGCCAGCCGAGCTCTCCCGCTCTGGCTCGCTCCGCAAGGTGGGCAGAGGAGCCGCAGGCAGGGGAGACGTGCCCGCCCGGTCGCCAGCAGCCCCCCTCGCCCCCCGGCCAGCCCCACGCGGGCCACTTGCCGCCGCCGCTGCGTTCAGGAGAGCCGGCGGGCACTGCGGAGCTCCCGGCGGGCAGCCTTCCTGGACCCCCGACCGGCCCCTCCGGCCAGGTAAGAGCAGCCCCCCCGCCGCCCCCTCCCGCCGTCGCCACTTTCGCTCCCGGTTTGTTTTTCCGTCCTGTCTGCCGGCTCCCCCCGCCGCCATTGCCTCTGTGCGGGGACTTTCTCCTGCCCCAGAAAAGTGCCCGATTTTCGTTTGACGCCCCGCGCTGAGCCTGGGACAAGTCGGGGAGGGACGGGGGGGGCTGCAAAATGCCACCAAGCCTTGGGCTCCCAGCCTTGGTTTAAAAGGGAGAAAGAGAGAGAAAGAGAGCCACCTGCGCCCCCCCCCCCGTTTAGCTCCAGGTCTCCTGCTGCTTTCAGACACAACATTCCTCCCCCCGCCGGCAGCTACAGTTGTGGCTCTGCGTGTGTAAATGGGGGGGGGGCGAGCTGTGTTTGCAAGGAACAGCGGCAGCTTCGGAGGCTGCGAGGGAGCTGAAGATGGGGCCCCCTCCTCACCTCCGGAGAGAAGAATCGGGGGGGGGCGCTTGGGCTGAACCCAACAGTGGCCCCCTCTTCAGGTGGGGGTCTCCCCTCGCCAAGAGAGCGGCTCCCCCCAGTCTTTTGCACCCGAGTCCTGTTTTCACCCGAAGCCCCGCAAACTTGCGTGCCTGCCCTGATCCTTTCAAGATCTCTCTGGGTCCCCACCCGATCCCTTTGCGGAGGGCGGGGGCTTCTGCTGCCGGGGGGGGGGTCTTGGGCAGCCTGGAGGTGGCAGGTCTTTGCCCCCCTCCCCCCTTCAGAAGCCTCTTTGGAAAGCGACCCTCTTGGGTTCCGGAATTGCGTCCCGCTAAGACGCTTCGCCCCTACGGCGGACCCCTCCGTCCCGGCTGGGCTCGACAGCCCAGGAAGGATTGGGGAAGCTGCAGAAGGGAGAAAGCAACACGCAGCAATTACTCCAGCGTGGGAATGCAGTTCTGTTCCTATGCTCACCATGCCTCACCTCCAGCGGCTGGAAGAGTGGCATATAAATTCGATAAACTTGATAAATAAATAAGATCGCCTCTTACTTCACATCAGAACAGGCATCGCGGATTCACGCAGGAGTCCTTATTTTGCTAGGCAGAGCACATGGACACAACGACAGACACAATTAGTGCACCAGCATCTTCTGGAAAACCTCAGTTTGACTGGAATACAGGCGGTCCTCAACTTACGATCATGCTAAGCGAGAGATTTGTTGATGGGCTTTGCCCCTTTTTACAACCTTTCGTGCCTCATTTGTTAAATGAATCGCCGCAGTTGTTAAATGAGTCACACGGTTGTTAAGTGAATCTGGCTTCTCCAGTGACTTGGCTTGTCAGAAAGTCGCAAAAGGGGATCATGTGAGCCCCCCAGGTTGCTGCGACCGTCATAAATATGAGTTGGTTGTTAAGCATAACTGAATTTTGATCACACAACCACGGGGTTGTAAGTGGTTGTGTGATCAAAATTCTGGTCATAAGTCAGTTTTTTCACTGCTGTTGTAACTTTAAATGAACCGGTGTAAGTCAAGGAATTCCTGTGCCTGGAATCCTTTTAACATGTTTAAGTGTTTGTCACCAGGAAAGCCCATAGTTTTGAGGCAAACCACACACTTTTTCCAAGGTGCCAAACCGAGTTGTGTCTGAAGCACCCTTTGTGGTTTTAAAAACGGAGGGTGAGGCTTCCCTCTTAGGAGACTCCCCTCGTTTCTCAGTCCTGCCGATCGATCAGGTCCCGCCGGGAGAAAACAGACGGGATGCCTCTCCTTCCGGGACATTAGGCCTCGCTTCCCTGCTTTCAGTCAAATGTGCTGTGGTGGTGCTGGCTGCGGTAAAACCCTCATCCTGTAATTCAGCGGCTAATCAAGCCTTGCAGCTTGGCTTAATCTGAATTAATGAGCCCAGTAATATGGACTCAGCAAGCAGGATTGGACTGGCTGAGTGTTCTTCGGTGGGCCCCCCTTCCTTCCGGGGTTTAGCCCAGAGAGAGGGACTTCTCTGAGGGAGGACAGTTGGCGAGAGCCGCCTGTGAAGATCTCTAAGACCAAGAGAGGCATCATCACTGACCAAAGACACCAGCTTGCATTCAACAAGGTCCCAGGAATTGCTCTTTATTCAGTTTAGGCTTTTGGTGGTAGACAATCCCTGAAAGGGGAGGCTCTATTGAGCTCCTCCCTCCATTGCTTCAGTTTTCTTAAACTCTTCCAGATTAAATGATGACTTGTCCGCTTTCCCAGGCAGGGACCAAAAAAAAAAAAAATGAAAGTAGCCCAGCCCTCGCCTGTTTCTCTACCCCAAACATGGAGGTCAGCCCCGAGGGTCACCCCGGAGAGACAGCCCAATTTGAAGGAGGCTTCAGTGAGTTTGGCCCCTCGGCCTCCGAAGGGCGAGAGGACACCCCAGTGGGGGCCCTCCAGAGATCCTAGAAGACGAGGAACTGTGAGAGAAAAACAGTTCGCCTGGAGGTGAATTCTGTTTGGCACACCGTGGGAATGAATGTGTTCAAACTCGCAACGCCTTCGCTTTCTCTCCCCCTCCCTCCCCGCTGACGCAGAATCTGTCTCCGACCCCCCCCCCCCTTCCTTCCAACTGGGAAGACTAAACCCTTGATTTATTACCCTGGGAGAGAGCGACACTCTTTGGCGATGAATCACTCGTCCTCGTCCTCGCCAAAAGGAAACCGAACACAGAGCGAGTGGGACGATCCCTGGACACATCTGTCAAGAGCTGCCCTTGACCGGCCACAGGGCTGAGGTGGCTGTTGTGGTCCATCTGGAGCAACAAGCATTCCTGGGTCCGTTTACGCATGAAAGCAGCCGGTGCCAGAGAATTGGAGGCAGGTGATGCAAAAACCCGGCTTCTCCAGGAGGGTCCCATCACGGCCATCCCAGCTCTGCTTTCTATCCCAGGAGAGCCCGTCTGCAGCTGGATCTACCTCAGCCCCCTCCCCTGTTGCAGCCCCCCCACCAAGAGTTGCGTTGCAAAGTTTCAGCAGCAGAAAATGCCCCACAAACAGCGGCACGTTCCCGTCGTTAGATAGAGGAGGAGGAGGAGGGAAAATATTCACAGTAGCCAGATGAGGGATTTGATCCCTAGGAAAGCCAATTCTGACCCATTGGTAAAATGTCCCCCATCCAATAGCAAAACAGCCCCAGAAGATCTCCGAAACCGATTCTCAAACTCTTTTTTTTTTTAAAGAGAACTGCAGAGCAGATTCATTGGGGCCCGGGGAGCTGCTTTGCCCGGGACCCCAAAGGTCCAGCACCCTCTGATTTTCCATCGTGGACTCTTTCTGTGGCCACCAACCGGCCCAGCGTGGCCCGGCGGTCGGATGCTTGCGGCCATCTTAGGGCTGATGCGCTGTTCCTGTTTCAGAGGAGAGAAACTGAGTCCCTGGTTCCTTTCTGGGTGACCTTTCCTGCTCCGATCCTGAGACGGCCGCCAGGATGCCGGGGTTGATCAACCGGACGACCAGCACCGTCCTCCCTCTGGCTGCCTCGGAGGTCACCTCCTGCGTCAGTGGCTACGCCTTTGGAATGACTGCCTGCCTGTCCTACCACAACTCCGAGAACCATCCTTTCGAAGGTAGGTGTGGCAGCCTCTCTCCGAGTCTCTCTTCCTCTTTCTCAATTACGAAGGGACGAGAAGGGGAGGCAAACTGTCCCGGGTTCAGAAGAGTTACAGGTAGTTCTCGACTTACGACTTGGGCAGGTTTTGTTTCAACTGTAGGCAGGTCCACCGGCTGACAAATCGCCTTCCCTTCCCAGGCTTGTTTGTCTACCCCCTGGACGAACACACAACGGTGGTGGGCTTCGAAGCGGTGATTTCCGAGCGGGTGCTGACGGTGCAGATCAAAGACAAAGCGAGAATGGAGGAGAGCTGCTTTGGTGACGGAAGAGTTCCGGATGAGGAGGGTGAGAGAGACGTGGCCAGGGGAGGGGGCAAGGTGGCAATCGTGCCCACCGCCCCGGTTGGGTGGAGAAGATTAAATAATGCTCCATCACTCCCTGCTCTGTTGGATTTCAATGTTCCTTTTCCTCAGATAACGGACAAGCTTTGAGACGCTACGTGTTTAGAAGCTGCAAGGTTGCGGAAGACTAGAGGCAGTAAGCTAAAACTGTCTCCCAACTTGGCAACTTTAAGACTTGTAGACTTCAATTCCCAGGTGCTGGCTGGGGAATTCTGGGAGTTGAAGTCCACAAATCTTAAAGTTGCCAAGTTTGAAGACCCTTGCCTTAGAAAGAGAGATCTTGAACACCTCCTTGAAAGCCTTCAATGAAATGCAGACAAGGATTGCTAAGCAGACCTTGGTCGTCTGAACGTCCTTTCTTGTAGGCTGCATAGTTCTGGATGAAGACCTGGAGAGGATCGTCTTTGTGGCCAACGTGGGCATCGTTCCTTCCCAAGTGGACGTGTCCATCTGCATCAGCACCTCCTCTGAGCTTCAGACCCTCCCAACCGGGGCCGTCAGGGTCCTCCTTCCGGCTGTCTGCGCCCCCAGAGTGCCCCACAAAGCCACCGATTCGACCACCGGCTTCTCTGGACACCCCCTTCCATTGTAAGCAGCCCCTGTTCTGCGTTGACGTTGCAGCGAGGACAAATCTGAGTCCAGATCCTCACCGGTTTTAGTCTCTTGGGTTAAGACAGGAAAAAGACAAGGAGAAAATCCAAGGGGAAAAAAAAGTCATTTTTAAGTCAGATTGCAGTTGCAGATGACCTTTTCCTAGAAAAATCTAATAATGCCCTGAAAATGGGAAAATAATCTTGGATAAGCAGCAGTTCATCAAACCACTTCTGGGGGCCTTTCACAATGGGGAAGGCGTGTGTTAAATAAAAAGACAGACAAAGAAATCCCAAATTCCAGGCTTTTGTTTGTAGAAATAAAACAAAGCAGGGAACATTCTTAATGCATCAGTAGTGGAATAGGAAAAAAAAAAGCCAAGTAATTAGGATACCAACATTTAAAGGAGAGAATCTTGGAAGGGATGAAAAATTGGTGAGTTCTTCTCTGAATGAATATCCTGTTTTAGCTAGGTTTGTGCCTTGCTCAAAAGCACACTTTGATTGTGGTGCCCTTGGTGCCCTCTGAGTTGTGTGGTTTTCTTGCAGACATTTCATAACCCAACTAGGGAACATCATCAGTGTTAGAAGGTTAGTGGGGTTTGCTGTCTGTTTATATACAAGTCCCCATTCCCTTCTATTACTGATAAAGTTCCCTAGTTGGGTCATGAAACGTCTGCGAGGAAACCACCAAGCTCAGAGAGCACCAAGGACCCCACAGTTCTCCTCCTCCTCCTCCTCCTCCTCCTCCTCCCCCTCCTCCTCCTCCTCCTCCTCCTCCTCCTCCTCCATATATAGACATATTCTGGCCTTCTCCTCACCAGGGACAGGCACTACAGCGGGACGCCGTCTCCAGAACAAGCAGGGAAATTTTGCCTGGCGCATCTCCTGGAAACCGAGACCACCAACCCCGTGGAGTACGAATTCAGCTTCTCCCTGGAGATCCGAGGGCCGTGTTTATTGGCAGGTCAGCCGGGAGATCCAAAGGAAGGGCTGTTAGCCAAGGAGGTGGGGATAAGAGGCAGTCCTTGCAGGAAAAACATCTCCCGGACTCCCAGAACTTTGACCCCGGTTGACCCTTTGACCCTGGGGTCAGCCAACCCGTGCCCTTAGAAGGCGGCCCTCCTTCGCCCTCAGAGTTAAGATCTGCAGATCCCCCTTAGAAGGATTCAGAGAGAACTGTCCAAGGTGCTGATATTGCCAGAATTCACGCAGGCAGTCCTTGACTTACCCCAGTTCGTTTAGCGACCGTCCAAAGTTACAAGGGCACTGGAAAAAAGGGACTCAGGGCCGTTTTCCACACTTACGACCGTTGCAGCATCCCCCTGGTCAGACGCTTGGCAACTGACTCGCATTTATGACAGTCGCAGCGTCCCGGGGTGTCCCATTTCTGACCAGCAAAGTCAAGGGCGAAGACAGGCTCACTTCACAACCGTGCTACTATTTTAACAATTGTTGTGATCCACTTTACAACTGTGGCAAGAAAGGTCGTAAAATGAGGCAAAATTCACTTAAGAAATGTCTCACTTAAGCAATAGATGTTTTGGGCTCAATTGTGATTGTAAGTCAAGGACTGTCTGTAGATATAAATTCTACTAAATAACTAAGTAAATCTGGGTGAAACGTGGGGTGAAATGTGTGAAGAGGCACCCTGCTCTCCGTTGCTGAGTCACAACAGCCAGGATGGGAATTTAATTTGAAAATTTCCACTCGAAGGCTGAGCGAGGAAATGAGGGCAGGGCCGGCCTTCAAACCGTGCTGCCGCATGAATCAAAGTAATCAGAATAATTAAAAATGCTGTCAAAGCCTCGCGAAGAGATGCAATATGATATTTGCTGCTAATCCATTACTCTGGGAGGGAGTCAGAATCAGACAGAAGCCCGGCCACCGCACAGGGGCCTTTTCACGGGGCAGCCGGACTTTCTTGTCCACAGGGGTGGAAAGCCCCACGCACGAGATCCGAGCGGACGCCGACCCTTCGGCCAGGTCGGCCAAGAGCATCACCATCACCCTGGCCAACAGACACACCTTCGACCGTCCGGTGGAGGTCCTGATCCACCCGAGTGGTAGGTGGGAAACCTCTTCGGTTCCGTAGCCTGGAGGGGGGTGGGTGGGTGGGTGAGTGGGGGTCCTTCCCTTGTTGGGGAAGAACAGAAACATGGCACACTTCAAGTTGGACTAGAGGACCTCCAGGGTCCCTCCCAACTCCGTTATTCTGTTGTTCTGTTGTTCCATTCATCTGTTCTTCTGTATGAACGGCCCTCCTGTTTGATCAGGGGGTTGGACTAGAAGACCTCCAGGGTCCCTTCCAACTCTAGGATTCCATGTTATAAGCAGCTTTTCCATTTTCTGAGAACCATCCCTGCCAATCCCTGTTTACATTTGGGCAGGGATGTGTGTGTGTTTGTGATTATTGGGCTAATTTCAAATAGCAACCCTCCAAACGTGAGCCCAAAACCAAGGCTCGTTTCAAGATGAAGCGCTGCCCTACAAGGGAATCGGTGGGTCAGAGCTGCAGAATTCCAGGGAGGTCTGCATGCCCCTCCTTTGATTATCCCGTCGTCCACCCCCCCTTGTTTCCCAGAGCCCCACATGCCCCACGTCCTGATGGAGGAGGGGGACATGGCCCCTGCCCAGTACAAGCAGCACCTGAGGGGGCGGAGCGACTTCATCAAAGGCACCAAGAAGGACCCCAGCGCCCAGAAAAAGGTGAGCAGGGGGAGGTGTGGGACTTTGCCAGAGGAGGGACTTTGGGGGCAAAGACACCCCCCCTTTTCTTTTCCTTTAAGGCCCCCCTCGGATTCTGCCAGAAGTTCACAGCTCTTCAACCCCTACTTAAAGTTGAGGATTCTCATTGTTGAATTCTGGTCTGTGAGCCCTGCGAGCGGCTGTTTTTACTTTAATTTTTGCTTTAAATCTGTTCAGCCAGTCTCTGCATCCAACCTGTTTGCAGTGGTCCAGTTCTGCCCAGCTGTCCCCTGTCGCTGCCCTCCGGCTCCCTTGTCTGTCTGTCTGTCTATCTTTGTCCCCATCCTCTAGTCAGCCCCCCCAGAAAGTTTCCCCTCCCGTGAATCTCTCCAGATGCCTCTTAAATTCTCTTCCCTGGTCCTTTCAGACCGAAATTATCCGCAAGAGGCTTCACAAGGACATCCCTCACCATCCGGTGATCATGCTGAACTTCTGCCCGGATCTGAAAGCGGTGCAGCCAAACCTCCGGAAGACCCACAGAGAATTCATATTTCTGGTGGACCGAAGCAGAAGTATGGCTGGCACAAGCATCGCTCGGGTGAAGGTAGGATGTGCCCCTTCCCTTCCACGTCTGCCCTCCCTGAGCTTGGAAGCCGCCTGTGCCAAAATCTTGCGGTGACTCACCATTCATTAATCCGGCTTTAAAAGTCACCGGTGCCAAAGGCTGTGGGAGGAGGAGGAGGAGAAGGAGGAGGAGGAGGAGGAGGAGGAGGAGGAGGAGGAGAACGATCACGGTGGGGTCCTGGGTGCTCTCTGAGCCGGGTGGTTTCCTTGCAGACGTTTCATGGCCAAACTAGGGAACATCATCAGTGCTAGAAGGGAGGGGGGTTTGCAGAGAGGAGGGGGAGGGCTCCTCCATTTCCTGGAGCGTGAAAGCCTTGGACCCCTCATGTGCTCCTCGGGGCCCCTGAGGTCACGTCTCTGTGGCTTTTGCAGGAGGCGCTGGTGGTCATCCTCAAGAGCCTCATGCCGGGCTGTCTCTTCAACGTCATCGGCTTCGGATCCACCTTCAAGGCCGTCTTCCCTGCCAGCCAGGCCTACTCGGAGGTGGCATTTCTGGGGTCCATCCTGGATGCTGGTCTTGTAACGCCTGTGTAGATGCAGGGGTTGCGTTCGCATTGTTGCTTCCTTCTAACCTCAGCTGGTTAACCAAAGTGGGAAGAAGGGAGGCATCTCGGTCAGTTGAGGCTTCAGGGTGGAGGAAACACCTCAAAATTTGGGGTTAATTTGGGGATCAGACCCAGCCTGTTGTGTGAACAGAGCCTCAGCCAGGACGTGAGAGCTAATTTTGGGGATGGGTCTGCTCCCTTTTGAAATGCCGGTAGTCCTCGGCTTACGGCCACAACTGAGCCCCTCCCTCATCCTCACCCGTTGGGGGGGTCTTGCCCAGATGTCAGCCGGTGGGCCCAACGCCCCTTCCTCGGCGTGTCCAGAGCCCCTCCTCTGCTTCTTCCGCAGGAGAACCTGGCGGGGGCCTGCGAGAGCATCAAGAAGATCCGGGCGGACATGGGCGGCACCAACCTCCTGCCGCCCCTGAAGTGGGCGCTCCGGCAGCCCATCCAGCGGGGACACCCCCGCCTGCTCTTCCTGCTGACGGACGGGGCGGGGGGGAACACCGGCAAAATCCTGGCGCTCCTGCGCAGCCACACCTTCTCCACCAGGTGGGCCAGGGGGGCCGAGGGCCTGAAGCCAGTCCTGGGGGTGGGGTTGGTCTCTCCCTCCTCCCTCCCCCCGTGCAAGAAGGCAGCCGGGCAAAGCCCTTCTCGGAACAGCTGACCAGGAGAGAACAGGGCGGACATGATAGCCCATCAAGGCAACGAAGCCATTTTGGACTTTGGGCCAAGTTGCCGGTTTGCTGAGCCTGTGGGCAAAGTTTGCAGAAAGATAAGCCTGGTTTTTCCACGGGGGGTCCCTGATAAGAGACCCCCCCAGCCTCCCTTAATCCCTGGGGGCCGCAGGGTGGCTCTCCTTGCCCACCAGGCCCTCTCCTCTTCCGGCTGCAGGTGCTACACTTTTGGCATCGGCAAGAGCGCCTGCCGGAGGCTGCTGAAGGGCCTGGCCACCGTAACCAAAGGGAGCGCCGAGTTCCTGGCCGAAGGGGAGCGGCTGCAGCCAAAGGTGGGGCCGCTTGGACTGTTGCAGTTGAGGCCACGCAGGGGGAAAAAAAATCCCCACTGCATTTTAAAAAAACCATTCCCCTCCAGTCCCATTTCATTTTTAAAGGAACGGCTTTTTATTTGAACTCCAAGAATGAAGGTTAATTTGATGCAGATCTTATCAAAAAGGAATAAAGAAAGAAGGAAAGAAAGAAAGAGAGAGAGAGAGAGAGAGAGAAGGAAGGAAGGAAGGAAGGAAGGAGAAGGGAACAAGGGGATGAGGAGCAAAAACAAGGGAGGGAGAAGGGAGGGTCTATCATTACCCTAACCCTCCAGCCACAATATTCTCTCCTGCATTTATGGGACAAGGAAAATTTCCAAGAATCTGGCCTTTTCCTCCTAGAGACCAGTCCGAAAGATCTGCCTCTAAAGAGACACCTCAACAAGGTCAGGTCTGCCTCTCCCTTGAATGCCTCTCCTGGCCTCCATCCTGCCTGGGAAGGATCGCAAGGGAGGCAGGCCTGTGTTTCGAGGGGGCTGATCAGTTCAAGCCTCAACATTTGTGCAAAAACAAACTGCTAATCGGGGCTTCGCTCCCCCCCCCCGCCACGTTTCCTGGACTGAAAAGCTGAGCGGCGGAGAAAATAAAATCTTTGGCATCTTTCAATGTTTGAAGGGCTATCGCAGAGAAGAGGCGGTGGACGTATTCTCCAAAGCAATAGAAGGCAAATACATTTCTATTTATTCCTTTATTTTATAACCTGCCTTATCTCAATGGCCCCAAGGCGGCAAATGAAAGGATTTTTCCTCCTTTTTATCCCCACGATAAGAGCCCCGCGAGATGGCCTGGGCTAAGAAAGAAAACTGCAAGCTCCCGGGATTACTCCACAGTAGATTACTTCGATCAATCAGTGTGAGCTGAAAAGCTTGCCAGATAAAAATCTAGCCACTCCGAGGACTATCAAAGATGGATCTAGTCTTTCTTCCAGAGTCCCTCTCGCCACAAACCCCGAGTACTTCCATCTCCCCTTCTGCCAAGGGAGGGGGGGTGGGAGAATAAAAGACCACCCCCCCCATAATGATATATGTTTCTTGCTCGGCTCCTGAATCTTTGACATCAAAGACGGGCACCAGCAGAGAGAGAGAGATGGCACCAATTGACCTCTCGGCGTGTTTGAAGGTCAGAAAATGCCAGCTACTTGCGCAGGAGGTGTTTATGAGTTTTGTCAGAAACATCATTGCTGGGGAAGGGAGGGTGAAATTTATAGCCGAAGGACTGCAACGGCTCAGAACTACAAAAGCAGGAAGGTCGGAATCAGAAAAACGTCTCTTTTTAAGAAGAGCCCGTGTTCGGAGACCTGCCACAGAGCCGTCAGACGTCAGAAACATCTGAAGGCATTTAATTGTCCTCGGTGTCTCAGACGTAACCCTTCCCCAGTTGTCAGGAAGATAATAAAGGAGGGGAGAGTGCAGTCAGCCTTGCAAAATTCTGTTGCTGTGTCATTATAATAAAAGTAATAGAACAGAATAACAGAGTTGGAAGGGACCTTGGAGGTCTTCTAGTCCAACCCCCTGCTCAAGCAGGAGACCTTGTACCAGGCTAGACAAATGGGTGTCCGGACTCTTCTTAGAAATCTCCAGCGTTGGAGCACCTGCAATTTCTGGAGGCCAGCCGTTCCACTGTCTGGAAGTTTTTCCTTAGTACCAGGTTGCTTCTCTCCTTGATTCATTTCCATCCGTTGCTTCTTCTCCTGCCTTCAGGTGCTTTGGAGAAAGGGTGGGACCCCTATACTCTGTCAGAACCCCCCAATTCCTGCAACCATTCTTCATATGTTTTACCTTCCAGTCCCCTAATCGTCTTCATTGCTCCTCTCTGCACTCTTTCCAGAGTCTCAACGTCTTTTTTATACTGTAGAGACCAAAACTGGATGCCATGTTCCAAGTGTGGTCTTAGCGAGGCCTCATAAAGTGGTCTTCCCTGCAGAACGGTCAAAACTGTGGCTACTTGGACTGGGGGTCACTTTGATCGGGACTCTGCCTTTAAGGGCACCAGTCTAGGTGGCCACCATCTGATCTGAAAATTTCTTTGGGTTTTAGATGATCAGGTCCCTGAAGAAAGCCCTGGCACCAGTGGTGAGCGATGTCTCCGTAGATTGGGTGTTTCCCGAAACGGCAGAAGTCCTGATTTCGCCCGTCCACGCCAGCTGCCTTTTCCCGGGAGACCGTCTGGTGGCCTACAGCATTGTGTGCGACACATCCCTGTATGTCTCTAACCCCCGGCTGGTGAGTGGCCACAACCGATGGACTTCCGCTACTCTTAAGGTCCACGCTTGATGGTCTGCCGTTAATCCCTTGATCTAGAATGGAAAGAGCTGTCCCAACATGGTTTCCACGGACTCAGTCAGCTTCCCAAAGCGTCTGCTACTCTACCACTGAGCCACGAGTGCATTGCCCACTTGACCTTCTCTCCCCAGGACAAGAGACGCCGTTACAGCATGCTGCATTCGCAAGAGTCAGGGAGCTCTGTTTTCTTCCATTCACAAGAAGAAGAAGGAGGAGGAGGAGGAGGAGGAGGAGGAGGAGGAGGGCTGGAGAACTGGGAGGTCACCAAGGACCCCGGAAGTGGATTTCCTTCGGAGAGGAGCAGCGGAGAGATGGGAAGCGAATCGGACATAGATTCAGGTGGGCTTGGACGGTGGTCGTATCCTAGAATTGTCGACGTTGCCAATATTTTCACCAGTTTACTCCTTTGCTTTGCTGATTATTATTTTTTTTAGTAAACTGGAGAACATTGAACTTATGGATGGGAAGATAAGAGTGTGGATAATCTGTTGTTTAGTTGCATAAACGGAGGCTTTGTGTTCCCTCAGGCTTAGACCCCGTAACGACATCCCAGCGAAGGGCCTACAGCACCAGTCAGGTTGCCGACTGGGAGCCTCCCCAGAAGCTCCCCACGGCCAGTGACTCCGGCTCTGTGCCGAGGGCAAATCCCCTCCGGAAAGCCCACCTGCAGGACCTCAGCCAGATCGCTGCAGGCGCTCAGCCCTGGCAGGGGGAGCTTCAGGTGAGAGAATCCCCGCTGCTGCCCTCCCGGGCTTTGAAAGGGTCGCCTAGGGCAAATTCAGCAGACCTGCAGGACGTACATCCCCACGACATTCTTGTGCACCGGGCTGAAAACCTTCCTAACTTGGGAGAATCTTTGGGAAGAAACTTGGGAGAAACTTGGGAGAATCAGAGGTTTCCCTAACTGTCCCCTCCCTCTCTATTATTATCCTGTTACTCTTTTTGTGGAGGCACAAATGCTGGTGCAATTCTTCTGCAGGAGGATGTGGTTTCTCTTTCCCAAATGGGAAAACAGCCTCAGGGAATTTAGTAGGACTTGGAAGGCTGCAGACAGAGAGACCCAGAGAGCAGCAGAAACCAAGCAGCCCCTCCCGGCCCCTCCCAGCCAATTGTACACCACCACCCCCCCCCAGGGAAATGTGGGAGAAAGCCATTCTCCAGGAAAACTGGGCAGAAAAAGAGACATCTACAAAGGAAGAGCAGAGCAGTTCCATTTCTGCGCAGCCTTAGATGTGCCAGCATGACGGGCATCGATGTTATCTCTGGGATTGGCAGGCGGCAGTGCCCCCCCCCCCCGCCTTGCAACTCCAGCTGCCTCTGCTGGTTCCAGAGAGCAGGACCGGTCTGTGAGAGCAAAGGTTTCTATAGCAACCCAAGGTGGAGTTCACTGGGTTTTGTGCAAAAGCCTTAAAACAAACACACGGAGCGGAGGAGCCCCATCCGGGCGAGATTGGCAGGAGACTGAATGGCTTCCAGTGGATGCTGGCCTCTCCGAAGGCCCCCCTGCCTCTGAGTTAGGGCGATCACCTTATTAAATTGCTGCTTTCCGTCTGGCCGGGTTTTGTGTTGCCAATTACACCCACAAAGAGACCCTCAAGGAAATTGAAGTTGCTTGTAAATCCCACACGATTGATCGCGGCACAAAGTCCCTGCCAGCCTGTTGCATTCTGCACAGGAAACCGAGGCACAAGAGCTGCCTCCAGAGAGAGCTCCTCTCTCCAACTTCCACCTGTGGACTTTTGAGCACACACGTACAACGAAAATCCCCCCCCCCAAAACTGTCCCCGGGTTCTGCTTGTGGTTACCAGGCAACTGGATCAGGGAATCTCCCATTCCCCTCCCTCCGTGCATCTCCCCCCCTTCAAGTGTCTCCCTCTGGTCAGCCTCTCACAGCCAGCTGCCCCCCAGCAACCAAGATCCGAGGAGTGGGTGCACGGCGGCCGTCTCTGCTCCAGGACCTGCGACAGCTGCACCGGGACCCCACGCAGGCAGCCGTGGGGACAGGACCGGGGTCCCAAGACACCAACTCCCTTCCGGGGTTCACGTTTTCAGACAGCCGAAGCCCTGGAGAACTGGGTAAGCTGCAATGATGGCTTGCATTGACTCTCAGACGCTCGCTGAGCTTGGATGTGGGCTTGTAGACCCCGGGTGACCCAACAAGGCAACCACAAGGACCCCTCATTGGGTGGCTTTGGGAATGTACACATTCACACACACACAAATGGGGAGAACGGAGCCCTTTGCAAAGTGAGCCTCTCACAAATTGGGCCATTCTTCGTGTTGCGTGCAGAAACCCTGCAGGTTTTTTTCCAAGTTCTCATTCTACAAAACTGCCTTCAAGATTTCTTGTAGAGGAGAGGAGAGTTTGGGGGCGGGGGGATTGGTGGGGGGCAAAGGAGCAGAGAATGTCTTACTTCCCCTTGTAAGGCTCTCCAGAGTGGGGCAAGGACCCCCTGCCCAGAAAGCAGGTCAGATAACCCCAGGTGGCTCATGGATTCCCACCACGCATAATCCTCTCTCTGACGTTTCTCGCAGAGTCTGCCCAGCATCCTTCCTTCAACTTTGAAACAGAGTCCGCCTCGGATTGGGACCTTCCCGATCCGGAACCGGGTTCCTCGGGCGGTGGTGGCTGGAGGGGGTCTCGAAGGTCGCTCTGCAAGGCCCTGGTGAAGGGGCTCCAGAACGGGGAACCGGTCAAGTGGGAGATAACCTTCGACCTCAGTGGCCTCTTCCAAAGCAGAGAAGACAAGGGCCAGGGAGAAGAAGGAGAAGAAGAAGAAGGAGGAGACATCTGGAATGAGACTTTCCACCACCTGGCTGCCAAGTCCATCGTCCATGACTTTGAGCAGCTGGCCGAGAGGGAATTTGAGATTGAGCACGGTATAGTTGGGCACCTCTGAATTAAATTATGATCGATCGATCGCTGGTTTTTCAGCAGCAGAAGCGACGGGAGTTAGAAAGATGGGCAAATATCCTGAATCCAGCTAATAGGCAATTTTACTGGTGTTTTGGGTCCTTCTACAGGGTCCGGGCGGCGGTACCAAGCCAACGCCGTGCACGCCAGCAAATCCTGCAACGTGATCAGCAAATTCACGGTGTTTGTGCCGGTGGACCTGAGCAGCAACAGCTATTTGCCAACCCTTGTTAAATATCCCCGTACAGGTGAGGCTCACGGCTCTTGTGAAGATGCTGCCTTGGCCTTAGAAAACCCAGGTAATGTCTCTCCACCCTGGGCACTTTAAGATGTGTGGACTTCAACTCCCAGAATTCCCTAGCCAGCATGGTCCAGAAAAGATCACAAAATAGGGTGTGACTCGCTTAAGAACCACCTGGAAATTCTGGACATTAGTCGAGGACCGAGTTTTTTCTTCTTGTGCCAGATTGGTGTCCCTTGAAGGAGACCAAAACATATCGGTCCAAAACATTTCCTTGAATTAAAGCAAGTCTTTGGTCCTCTGAACCCTTTTGAGATGGACCTGTCCCTGTCTTTTGTCGAGGTCTGCTGATGAAGTCGTCCAGCCAACCGGGCTCCAGGTTCGAGAGCCGACGGCACCGAAGACTCTCGGCTAGCTCAGGGCGGATTCATGACGGAGTAGACGGTGGGCCACACAGTGCAAGTAAGAGCGTGGCTGGAGCACTTTTTTTTCACCCTGGTCTTGAACGCTCCTCTCTGAGGTTCACCCTGGATATTGGGGTTCAAAATATGGGGGGACAGTTCCAGGAGAAAGGGGTTAATTCTGCGTGGCCCTCGGCTTAATTCCTTAGCTCTGGAGGGAAAGGAACGGAGATCAGAAGGAGAAAAAGGAGCCAAACATTAGGGTGTAGCTCCTTTTCCAGCTAACCAATTTTATTCAGAGTTATGCTGTGCACCAAAATTTAGCTATTTGAACAAAAGTTTCTGTTCAGAAAGCACCAAAAGTCTGATTTGGGGCCACTTTTTTCCCATTCCAGATGCAGAAGAGAACATTTTGTCTCCTTCTGGCTCACTACCTTCCTCTGGGAGGGATCGCCACAGTTTTCCAGACGGTAGGAGAGAAAAAAAAAAGCATTTATTCCCCCAGTCTATAAATTTAATAAAGAAACAATTATGCGCCAGAACATTGGCAATCAAGATTGGTCTAATTCAGGATCTCCAAATTCGGCAGCTTTAAGACTTTTGGACTTTGGACTTCAACTCCCAGGATTGCTCAGCCGGCATGGTTGACTGAGGAATTCTGGGAATTGAAGTCCACACATCTTAAAGTTGCCAGGTTTGGAGACCCCTACTCTAATTCATACCCTACATCATTGCTAGCATTCACCTCTGTCTTTACAGGGTCACTACGCAGCCCATCTGTTTCCTCTCAAAAGTCCATTGAAAACTTCTTTGGCGCCAGGTAAAATTCGCTTTTTCTCCCCGACTCTCTCTGAAAGTGGTTGCTCCTTACTCACTGTTTGCAAACTCTATATAAGAACAGGGGAAAATACTACGTAAACTTTCAGAAAAACTGTCAGGAATTCTTCTTAAAATTTTGGTATTAAGTGTTACTAGCGTCCTAGCGATAAGTAGGGTTTATACCCTCTCCGAATTGTCTAAAGATTACATTTCCCATATTGATTACATTCAAAGCATTTGAGTTTCATTTGGTTAGAATGAGGGATGTTTTGATTTAAAAAAAAACACCACAGGGGAGAAATGGGACTCGCTGTGTAATTGTTTATGTTCTGGTTTGGTTTCTTCTTCATCCAGGCTGACGTTTAACAAAACCAGGCTGCTGACCAAGGCTGCCCGGGGTTTCATGGGAAAATTTCCCGCAAAGAGCAACGAGCTCAGTTTGGAAAATGACAACGACAGTGTTGATTATCTGCCACTGGTGAGCAGGCTGAGTGGTGGGGAGAGACGGGGCTGTCCGAGAAATTTAGTTTTGAGGAAGTTGAAAGAGATCTTCCTTTCTCCCAAACTCTCTGTCTCTCGAACTAAACAGGAAGGTGGGAGGGAAAAATGCACGTGAATTTATTTCTGTTGCATTCCCAGGAACTGGGTCTGAACCAAAACAGGCTACAAAGCAGGTTCAAACTGGATACAGCAGTTCACACCTTAAATCAGTCTTATCCAAAGACTGATGCCCAATGCTGGGCTGTGTGTTTCCATCCTAGTTTTCAGAAACCTGGTTCTCCATCAGGTCTATGTTTGGGGACTGAGCAACCTTAATTGGCCTTTGAGCTTCTGCTGTTGGGGGCTGGCCTTGGTCACCAGGAGAGTCCTTTCAGAAGAGAATCCATACCCCTTCTCCAAATCTCAGATGTGTCTCCAAAGATAGCTTCCCCATCTCCCCGATTCTGACGTGGGGAGAGAACTAGAGCAACAGATGAATGCTTTGAGATCTTCTAGCTGGGCTTGCTGAGGAAAACCCGGCTACTAACATGGAGCTGGACTTGAGGAACCACTTCTCAGCTTTTTCTGCCCTGTGCTTGTGAGAAGTTCATAGCCTCTAAGAGATGAAAGAACACTTTCACTGAGGTTCTCTCCTCCGCCTTTCTCCTCAGGTGTCTCTCCAGCTGGCCTCTGGCTCCTTCCTCTTGAACAAGGCCTTCTCTGAGGCCATCAACATCCCCCTGGAGAAGCTCAGGTGGACCTCGCCGTTTGCTTGCCACCGCACGGACCTCAGCCCTTCCACCAGCTCCAGGAAAGTGGAAGGTCCAGGAGAAGCCAAGGGCACAAGTGTGGCTGATATTCCAGAGAGACATCTCCACAAAGAGGCTGAGAAGAAGGCTGCCCTGCAGGGACATCCTTCTGGAGGCCCAGCAGAAAGCTCCTCCCGAGTCCCCAAGGCCGAGGGCAGCCTGTCCCCTCCCTCCATCACCATCCAGAGCTTCTCCACCCCAGAGAGCGGCCCGTCCCCGCCCGACAGCGGCCGAGGCTCAGAGACGGAAACCTCCGAGCTCCAGGCGTGGCTCTTCAACGTTGGCCTCCAGCAGCAGGCCGATCCCGAGGGGATGCTCTGGGCCACGGCGGTGGCCTTGGCATGGCTGGAGCACAGCTCGGCCTCCTACTTCATTGAGTGGGAGCTGGTGGCCGCCAAGGCCAGCCGGTGGCTCGGTGAGCAGGACATCCCAGAAGGGCGAAACCTGCTGGCCCTCAAAACAGCTGCTCAACAGCTGTTTGTGCTGCTCCGGCACTGGAACGAAAATCTGCAGTTCAACTTGTTGTGTTACAACCCGAAGGATGTCTAGGAAGAGGGTGAGCAGAGGTAGGAAGGCCTGAAGGCCCCAGCTCCACCCAGTTCCAGCCAGGGTAGTGGCCGTCCGGTTGATGCCAGGGGCGCCTCTGGATCCCAGTGGACTCCATCTCCCATCTTCCTCCAGCTGCGTCGCATGGAGCTGGCATCTGACGCATCCGGAGGACCCTGGCTGGGGAAGGTCGGAGCGGGCAGCCTGAGGGGTTCCCCGATACCAGCCTCGTCCCCGAGTCTTTCTCTTGTCCTGCTGTTCAAGTGTGGACCTTCTGCGTCATTTTGTATTGTGCTTCTGAGCATGCAAAGCCCCCGCAGTGGTTGTGTTCCCTGAGGTGGGGGTTGTGGCTGTGCTTCACTGGGAGGAAGATCACCAGAAAAGTGCCCCCTCCGCCCTCTGGACCCCTCCAGGCTGGACTTCAAGTTTTCAGGAAAAAGTTTCTCCAAAGCCAGGAGGGTCCCGGAGCTGGGACAGGAAAGACGGTCCATGGGGTTGGCCGATGGGGAGACAGCTGAGTCTGGGGGGGCCCAAGTGGCAAGGGGGGAACACAGAAACGCTAGGGGGGCAAGCAAAGATTGAAAAGGAAAAAGGAAAAAAACACGACCAATTGCTAAAGAAATTCCTCCGTCGACGTTTTGATTGCTAGTTTCAGTCGTGCCCCATGTGGGCATCGGAAGAAGGGCAACATCTGATGTGAAGGAAGGACTCCTCGCCCTGCGTAGCATTCTAACAAAGTTAGCAGCGAGGATTATCTTCAGTTTCACTTTTTTTTTGGTCTCTTTGCTGGTTTCTTAACTATTTTTTTCATTTGTGGCTGCTTCAGTGGCTTAATAAACCGAGAACTGTTGAAAAAGAGTGTGTACGTGGGTTTGTTAAGCCCCCAAATACTCCCAAGAAAAAGCATTGAAAGGGGGGTTGGTCTGGGCACCCTTTTGTCCAGAATGGTCTAGGCTGGGTCTCTTGTTGGGCAGGGGGTTGGACTAGAAGACCTCCAAGGTCCCTTCAAACTTGTTTGGTAATTTTTTGTGCTGCGGTTCCTGCTTGTGTCTCATCTGAATCACCTTGTTGTGGGTTTCCTTTTCACCCCACAAAACAAGGGGTTGAGGGTGCATTTACTTGCAGGCACACAGTCTCTCTCTCTCTCTCTCTCTCTCTCTCTCACACACACACACACACACACACACACTCTTTCTCTTTCTTTCTCCCTCTCTCCCTCCCTCCCCCCCTCTCTCTCTCCCTCTTACACACACACACACTCTCTCTCTCTCTCTTTCTCTTTCTCCCTCTCTCCCTCCCTCCCTCCCTCCCTCCCTCCCTCCCNTCCCTTTCTCTCTCTCTCTCTTTCTCTCTCTCATTCTCTCTCTCTCTCCCTCCCTCCCTCTCTCCCTCTCTCTCATTCTCTTCCTTTCTCTCTCTCTCTCTCTCCCTTCCTCTCTCTCATTCTCTCTCTCTCCCTCCCTCCCTCTCTCGCTCCCTTTCTCTCTCTCATTCTCTCTCTCTCTCTCTCTCTCATTCTCTCTCTCTCTCTCCCTCTCTCTCTCTCTCCCTCTTACACACACACTCTCTCTCTCTCTTTCTCTTTCTTTCTCTCTCTCTCTCCCTTCCTCTCTCTCTCTCATTCTCTCTCTCTCTCTCTCTCTCATTCTCTCTCTCATTCTCTTTCTCTCTCTCCCTCCCTCTCTCCATTGCTGGTAAAGCCACCAGGCGGCACTGCTGGGCTCCAGTTTGGTTGAGGGGGGGGGTTTCCTTCTTTTCTGTTACTCAGGCAACAAGAGAGGAGCTCTGCGCTGAGCCAATGATGCTCTACACTTTACTCCTCTCCCTCCCTCCCTCCCCCCCCCATCCACAATCAACATGAGGGTTTGAATCACCCAGCCCCACAGGGGCTTTTCCCAAAAGGCAACTGGACTGTCTGGGTTGCTGTTTTTCCTTTGAAAACGTTTCCCTTCCCATCAGAGAAGCTTCATCAGTTCTGGCTGAAGGGCAGGGAATGGAAGAGTCCTCCCCTTCAGTCAGAACGGAAGAAGCTTCTCGGCTTGAGGAGCGAAACCTTTTCAAGGAAAAAAAACCTCCAAGAAAGTCCAGTTGCCTTTTGGAAAAAGCACCTTTGGGAGTTCTCCCTGACATTCCCGGTGCTCTGAATTTTGCAGGGGCGGCGTGTCAATGTAAACGTGTCTACTAGGGGAACGTTGTCCCTCCAGTGAACACCTTGATGACAAACCCCGTGAAAAAAATGTGTAACCTTTTGGGAAAAGTACAAGGGGAAAAGGGGAGGAGGAGGAGAAAGAGAAAAAAGAACTCTGGGGTCCTGGGTGCTCTCTGAGCTGGGCGGTTTTCTTGCAGACGTTTCTTGACCTAACTAGGTAACATCACCAGTGCTGGAAGGAAGTAGGATACACAAAAAGGAGGAGGAGGAGGAGGAGGAGGAGGAGGAGGAGGACCTATCTCTTTTACATCTTCAAAGCCAGCTTGAAAAAAACAGCTTTGTGCAGAATCCCCAAACAGCCGGGAAAAATTTAGGCAGACTCTCATCCTCCACTTCCCTTAGGAAACCTTCTCTTCTGCCAACACTAAGAGCTAGAAACTTGTCCTAAATTTGCACGATGGCATTCCTTACCAACGTTAGCAAACATTCAGCAATCCTAACCACGATCCAGTTACCCAACGCAGCTCTTCTCTGTGCACACCGACACACGGACACCCTGCTATGCTCCGCCCGACAGCTGAATCGGAGGACGGTTGATGGGGTCCTCAGCGCTCCTGCCTTGGGGCAGGGGACCTTCGTGGCAGGCATACGGGCGGGGGAGTGGGGTTCAGAAGCCCCCCGCAGACGCGCTGCCCCAAGGGAGAAGCAGCCGATGTGATAGCGAGGCTGCAGATGGTGAGTGGGATGGGCGGTGGGCAACTGAGTGGGCAACTGAGTGTGTTTAAAAGAAACAACCAGCAGAGGCAGAAACAACGGCACTGAAAGAAAGAAAATAACTCACAACATCAGAGTCCCACGTGTGCGTCTGTGTGTGTAAGATGAGGAGCCTTGTGTTGTTAGCCTTTGCACAAAGAGCACAAGCACAGCCCCAACTGTGTGTGGGTCAAGGAACTTACGACTTACGGCCGTAATGGAGCCTGCCTATCACGGCGGAAACCTGTAACCATTGCAAAAGATTTGTTTAATGTCCACTGCAAAAAAGGTTGTAAAATCAGGTCGGTCACATGGGTGACCCGTCCACAACTGAACAACAGCTCATTTAGTGACCGTTCAAAGTTACAACAGAACTGACAAAAGTGACTTATGACCATTTTTCACTCTTAACGACCATCGCAACATCCCCTTTTGGTTACGTGATCAAAATTCAGACAATTGGCAACTGACTCATACTTATGACAGTCGCAGCGTCCCTTTTTGTGACCTTCTGACCAGCAAAGTCAATGGAGAAGAAGCCAGATTCACTTAGTAACCGTATTACTAATTTAACCAACTGCAGTGATTCATTTAACGGTGGCAAGGAAGCTCCTAAAATGGGGGCAAAACTCACTTAACGAACGTCTTGTTTAGCAACATAAATTTGGGATTCAGTTATAGTCGTAAGCTGAGGACTACCTGTACAATCATGATGGTCGTAAAATGAGTCACCTGCGACTGACCTGATTTCCCAACCATTTTTGCCGTGGTCGTTAAACGAATCTTCACAGTTGTTAAAATTTTACTTTCCTCTCTCTCTGAGTGCTTTGGGCACAAACTGCCGTGTGTTTCTTAATCGTAATTTTTTCACCCACAGCCTCTTTTCCTCCCCCTGGCTCCCCCCCCATCAGATCCACAGAGGCTCTTCCCTGCTGTAATCATTGCCTGCGTTATTAAAATTCCCCCGTTCATCTTTTTTTAACTTTCCATCTGCCTCGGCCCTTCAATCAATTTAATGAATGTTTACACGGCACCCTCCGACTTTGAAGCGAAAGGGGGGGGAACCGCCAGCCTTTCTAGACGGTTCGGAGAGCCAAAGTAGAAAAGAAAAGAAATCCAGACCCGAAAGCGGGCGCAGCTAGTGAAGAGCTGATCCAGAGAGAAAACACCCTAACCTGCATGTAGCTGGAACGAAATTAATCTTGGCACAAGAACTAGGTTTTAATATTTTTTAATAAGGTTCGTTTTAAAATATTTTATTTAAACGTTGCGCACCGTCCAGAGTCAATTTATGTAAGACAGATGACTTTGTAAGCCACCCAGAATTGCTCGACAGCGAGATAAATGGCACATAAATTTAATAAATATACTTTTGCTAAATAAACAAACCAAGGCTCGTGGTGGAATGTGTTGTGTGAATCCATTCAATGGGGGTTTATTTAGCGAACTGCGCTTAAGCACACCGCAGCTTTATCTCGATTTAGACTGCCTGGATCTTGAATGTTTGCTCGTGGGGGGAGGGGAACCAAGCATTTTGCAAATAATAACCCCTCTCTCTTCCCCTGCCTCAGTTCCCCCTCTTGGTTTCATAACTATTTCACGGTAAAATGCTGGCCTGATTTAACATGTCCTCCTTGGGCAGGGGGAGGGGGGAATTGCTTATGAAAATATATGAATATTTATGTATATATTTCAGGCTTCGCTACATCTGAGTGAGAAAAATCAGTTTGGAGAGAGCACTTGTGAATAATTAACCTGTTTATCTTTGTTTTCCCTGTGTTGTGTGTGTGTGTTTGTGTGTGTGTGTACGTTCACACTGTGCAAGGAACATGCTTAAGAGACCCCACTTTACAAGACAACACACTGACCTGTTTTCAACCCATCTGGGTAACTTCTCGGCTCCTTTCTTTGGCTTTCACAAGAGCTGCACACTGGCTGAAACTGGAGCACAACAAGCCTTGGTTGGGAGTGGACACAACAATAGACCAGGTCTCCCCCAAAGGCCTTTCAATTAGACCAAGATAGACTGTGGGGAAAGAGAAGAAAGAATGAAGAGCTTGGAAAGAGCTTGGAAAGAGCAGCTCAGCCCAGGTGCAAAGAGAAACATTTCAGAACTTTCTATAAGCAGAATAACAGAGCTGGAAGGGACCTTGGAGGTCTTCTAGTCCAGCCCCTGCTCAAGCGGGAGACCCTCTGCCATTCTGTCCAGCCTCTTCTGAACATCTTCATCAACCCGTTGCGCCTTGCCAAAATTAATCAAAACAAAATAAGTTTCCTTTGGATGAGATTTCTCTGGAAGGTTTTGATAATAAATAGGAGATCGACATGCCACATGTCAGCAAAATACTCTTCCCCCACCACATACAGACACAAAATCTCGAGGCAATTTTAAAAAAGGCATCAGGATACTCTTTTCTGCAGCTGCTTTTTAAAGTTTTTATTCATTTAGAAAAATTTTATGGCTGTCCAGGTCCTGCCTTACAGAAATAAAACCCCAACACCAATAAATCCCCAATCAATAAATAAAGTTGTTAAACATTGGCAAAGAAAGAGAGAGAGAGAGAGAGAGAGAGAGAGAGAGAGAGAGAGAGAGAGAGAGAGAGAGAGAGAGAGAGAGAGAGAGAAGAATGGGGACAGAATTTCAGAGAACTTCTGAAAATTAAGATCCCATGAAATTGCCTTCAGATTTTTGCATGCTGGTCTGTGATTGTAATAAATATTTGACTGGATTCAATTTGACCCAGGGCTTGCACCCACCAAGGGCCCTTGTCCCTTTCCCCAGGGATCAACCCTGAACCTTCTTTATTTGGCGAACTTCCCAAAGCTTCCTGCAGCCATCCCACACCCAGATCCTTTGAGGATTTTTGAATTGGTCCCTTAAGGGTGTACAACCCTGGGGGGGGGGAATTTTCTGCCTCTGAGGTCACAACAATTGTGCAGAAGACCCAGTCCGTGAGGAACAATGCAATCTGATTTCCTAAATTCTGGTTGGGTTTTTTTCCCCCCAAGTTCCCATCACACAACAGAGATGCCCATGTTTCCATGACAACCTGCAAGTGCAATTGGTGTTTAAGAAGTTAATCCAAGTTATTTCTGTGTTTGGGGGGGCAGGTGTTGAGCTGTGTGGAAAGTTCATTGCGTATCTCAGGCTCTTGAGAAGCTACACGTCCGATGTGGCTCATTTGGCACTCAAAAAAGCTTTCAGCGGTGGAGTCGGTTTCAAATTTGGACCAATTATCTTTATTCCCGTATATATCCACCCTGTACCTCAGGGACTTTCTCACATAGCATAATAAAGACCCTCTGAAATCAGAGTGGAAGATTTGCACGTCCAGAGCGTGCAAAATTCTGTCCAGGAATTCCAAATTTCACGACTGAAATCCAGCCTTCCTAGGCTGATGGTTTTGGAGACCAACTCTAGGAGCCAAAGAGGCGTTCTTGGTCCATCAAGTTGCCTCACTGAGCACCTTTTAGGGGCTTCTACCCGAGCAGACCCCGTCTCTTACTGCTGAGTGGTGCAGCAGAGCGGATGGAATGGAGACAACAAAGGAAAAAAAAACTTGATTTAGGTCTTTCCTTCTGTCTTCAGTCGTGAATTGCTGCAGGCTTGAGTGAAAAGGAAGTTGAAGAAGAATTTCAGTGGACTTGCAGTGTGCTCCATCCCCGGAGGTTTTGAAGAAGAGACTGGACCGCCATTTGAGATGGCATTAAGGTCTCCTGGCTTGGGCAGGGGGTTGGACTAGAAGACCTCCGAGGTCCGTCCCAGCCCTGTGATTCTATGTTTTGCCTAGCAGCTGCCCATCAAAACAGGCAAGCCCAGGGTTTGGGGATGCGGTTGCTATAGCAACTGAGCATCCAACCCAGCTTCAGCCAAGTCTCCAGGACCACAATGTCGTTTCTTTCTTTTTCTTTTCCCAATGGGGAAGTCTCCTGCGGTCTCCTCTCCACCGCCCGCTTCTCTGCACGTGGGAACAAGATCCTGGCTATCTTCTTTGACCTTCCGAGCAGGAGGCCCTTTGGAAGACGGAAGCCCGAGTTCACAAAGAAACAGTGGCCTTTTCCGACGGTGCCGGCTTTCTGACAGGGTTCCCCGGAGGCTCTCAGATTTTGTGGCTAAAGGCAGATCCTGCCCAAAAGTGGTCCATTTTCTTCTCACAACATTGAGGTCCTTAAGGTCTGAAAACAGAATAACAGAGTTGGAGGGGACCTTGGAGGTCTTCTAGTCCAACCCCCTGCTCAAGCAGGAGACTCTATACTACTCTAGAAAAAATGGCTGTCCAGTCTCTTCTTACAAGCATCCAGGGATAGAGCTCCAGTTCCACTGATTAATTGTCCTCACTGTCAGGAAATTCCTCCTTAATTCCAGGTTGCTTCTCTCCTTGATTAGTTTCCATCTATTGTTTCTTGTCTTGCCTTCTGGTGCTTTGGAGAATAAGATTGACCCCCCTCTTCTCTATGACAGCCCCTCAAATATTGGAAGACTGCTATCATGTCACCCCTAGCTTTTTCCAGCAGGACCCTCTCTTTGCTCTTTCGCTGGAGAACTGGATAAGTCTCATTCTGCCTTTGCGGTGCAGCCACGATGCACCGCTCACAAGCCGGAGCGTGTCTGGTCTCCGTCAGGCATTCACAAAAGACGCGTTGAGAGGCCGTTTGTACCCTGGTGGTCTCAGGTTGCGCAACCCTGCATGAATAATAGAAGGCTTCCCTGCGCATCGCCAGGCAAATGAGAAGGGAGCTTTAGGTCCTTTCAAAAGCCGTCAGAAATCGGGATGCGGTTTGGGAGAAGCAGAGCAGCCATCAGAAGCTCGGTGATCCGTGTCTTACGAGCGAGCTACTGAAAAAGTCGTTAATGAATAATGATGGCGTACTCAAGACCAGCTTCCTTGCAATGCTTAATGGCTGGCTGGAATGCAGAATAAAAGAACAACACAGTTGGAAGGGACCTTGGAGGTCTTCTAATCCAACCTCCTGCTCAAGCAGGAAACCCTGAAGACAAATGGCTGGCCAGTCTCTTCTTAAAAACCTCCAGTGATGGAGCACCCAGTTTCTGGAGGGAAGCCGTTCCACTGGTTAATTGTTCTCACTTTCAGGAAAATCCTCCTTAGTTCCAGGTTGCTTCTCCCCTTGGTTAGTTTCCATCTGAAGCGAAAGATAGGGGAGACATGGTAGCATCTTCCAATATCTGAGAGCTGCCACGGAGAAGAGGGGGGGTCCACCGATTCCCCAAAGCTCCAGGGGGCAGGACAAGAAACAATGGATGGGAAATAATCAAGGAGAGAACCAGCCTGGAACTAAGGAGAAATATCCCGAGAGATTCATTTAAGGACCGTGTGGTTCATTAACAACTGCACTGATTTATTTAACACCCATGGCAAAAAAAAGGCCATGGGCTCCTTGCTGTCCAGGTAAGGCTAAACAGAGGCGGGGTGTACGAGGAACACAATCAGAAACCACCGATTAAGTCACAATAATTTATTATCCATTGCAGAAACATTCTTGTGCAAGATACACATAGTGCGTAGGAAAAGAAGCAAACAGCCTTTTAGGACAACGTTGCAAAATTCAGCCAAAGAGAAGGATAAACAATCTGAAAACAAGGCAGCCCTTTGTAATTCTTTGCATGTCATGCAATTGTTTTTAAAATAGTCAGATTTGAATCAGTAAAAAAAAAGAAGTAAACCAAACCAAAGCAAAAGTCGGCATCAAGGAATAATTCTTTATGCACTGATCAACCAGGTCGATAGAAAAAGTCCTCAGAGAGGCAAGAATTACTTAAGTATAAAAAAGCAACTTCGCATAGACACGAAATCCCTACAGAGAAAAACAGAAAAGTAAGTATTTTGTATTTTGGAAAATATTTGGCACTCTTCTGACAGGGTTACGGTATGTGTATGCACACTTCATTTGTTCATTTAATTGCACAGTAACAAAGAGAATCGACTTTACAGTAACGTATTTTTAAAAAGCAAAGATTGGTTCAACACAAGCTTTCATTTGCTAGGGAACATGTAAAAAAGCATGGCAAGTACTTTTAAAAAATCATTTCTTCCTTTTTCCTCATGAAATTACACTTCTCTATTTGCACCTGAGTGACTGAGCATTGCCGCAAATGTCAAATACCAGTTTTGGGGAAATAAATATAACCTTCTTCCTGCTTCAAACTTTCCCTTAAAAAAGTTCCTTACATTCCAGAGACTTCAAAAGGCAACCAGAATCAAATACGGTGTGTGTTTGTGTGTGTGTGCTTACAAACTGTCCTTTTGTCCCTCTTTTACCTTCGCAAAATCCAAGAATAAAGATATATATATATATATATATATATATATTTAAAAAATAGAAAGTACAGACCATGTTACATGCAAGCTGATGGAATATTTTTTGCAAGGTGTCATCATGTAAACAAGAACTCCCAGACGCTCTCTGCCCTCCACCCCAATTATTTCTCTTTTCAGAAGACTTTTTAAAAGTCCAACTTAGAAAACTGTAGTTTCTGGAGGGGGGGGGCAGGAATAAAAGGCTTCAGTTCAGCCTCTCAGCGGCTCTTTAAAAGGCATCTCGAATTGGATCCCAACGTGACACTGAAGGACTTCAAAAACCGACATCACTTTGTGCCTCTTTTTGTGCCCAAAAAAGTTCTTCCTCTCTTCATTTTTTGTAAAAAAAAAAATATGAATAATTTTTCCCATTCCTCTGCTGAAAGGTGAATTATTTTGTGCCCCTCATTTTTTTAACTCAGTGTCTCTGGGCAAGGCATGAATATATATATGTACATGCACATATTTTTAGACCCCTGGAGGTGGCTTTTCTGACATGTTTTTCAGTACGTCGTCAATTCGATCATCCTCAATAACGACTGGAAACAGAAGGGGAAAAAGAGGAAAGAAGAAAGAAAGATGAGTAAACCTCGTGATTGTTGCCTTTTGGTTTATTTTACTTCTTATTTTATTTTATATTTGTTATTTTAAGTGGCATTCGTTTTGCAACCACCATGTTTAAAGACAGCCGTAATTTGAGGATCACCTGTATCTACATTCGGGGTTCACCGTTCAGGCTAGGTAAGAAAGCGTAGTTTCACAAGACAGTCTGTGAGGGCGGGTTTGAGTTCTACCACAAACACCCACCCCAGGGAAGCTGTGTGTTGTGTGTTGTGGGAATCCAGTCAAACGGGGTGTCTGCTATAAGTCAAACACTCATTTTTTCTGTAACACAGAAGGCGGTGAAATTCTTCACAAACATGCACACATGAGGTTTTCACTCACTCACTCACTCATTCTCTCTCTCTCTCTCTCTCTCTCTCTCACACACACACACACACACACACACACACACAGGCCTACCTGGCACACAACACAATCCTGTTACTCAGGAAACATCAGTTTTGGTACCAAACCAGGTGAGTTTGATGCTATTTGGAGAGGTAGATTAAGACACAGTCAAGAATTCGATAGATCCCTTCAGATTCTTAAACGGGCATTTTCAAGGTCAACAAAAAGGAAGACACACACGGAGAGACACACAACAAGCAGGATCACAAAACCGACTTAGTGGCACCAGAAGAGTTTTCTAAAACCACAATGAGAAGGATGCTGGTGTAACCCTTAATTAAAGGCGGGATTTGTGAAAATGGATAGAAAATGGATAGACTACACACACACACACACACACACACACACACACACACACACACACACATACTTTTGTTGTTGTTTACTAACACAAAATTTGGTCTCAAAGGCTGCCACTGTTTTTGAACCGGCCTTGGTCCTTCTGGTCAATGTTGGATTGACCCAGAAACCTCCCAATTTGGTGTCTCTGCGGATCAGCAGATGGCCACAAATGGAGCAGCCCAAACCCTTTGTGTTGTTGCGTTCCTCCCTCCCCTAACACACCGGCCTCCAAAGTTTGTGATCGCTCTGGTCCCACCTTGGGAGTGGTGGAGCCGCTCTGCTCTATCTTGACTTCTACCCGTCTGCCCACCCTCGGAAACTGTCCTCCACAGGTCTTCTGCAGCCACCATCGGTCCTCCTTAAAACGGGAGGCTGGGCCCCCGCTCGGAAGCCCCCCACCCGAGGAGGAGGGGATGATGGGCTTTCCGTTCGCGGGACGCATCGCCCAGGTTGGGTTGGGCGGGAGGGGGGCAATTCGGGGCAGGAGCCCCCCAGGGGGAAAGTCAACGCCAAGACCCCGGTCTGATTCTCCCTCCCGCTTCAAGCCCCCCGCCCTGCTGGCAAAGTTGCAGAGGGGCTTCTCGGGGGCGCGCCGCCCGCCCCCCTCCCCGCCGCTCTTACCGCACTTGCTGCGGCCGATCTGGGCCAGCTTGGGGGCTCGCTTGCCGCCGCCCCCCGCCCCGAAGCTGCTGGTCTCCTGCAGGCGGCAGGCGAAGGCCAGCGGCGCCCCCTCGCCCGACTCCCCGCGGGGGCTCAGCCGCACCTCCGACATCGCGGCTGCCCGGGCGGAGCGGAGCTGCCACCGGCCGAGCGAGCGAGCGAGCGATTGAAGCAGCCGGGCAGGGGCGCCCCTGGCTGAGCGACGCCCCCCGGGCAGGGCCGCCCCTCGCCCGCCGCCCTCCCCACGGGAGGAGGCTCTGTCCCCGCGGGCGCCGGGCGGAGAAGCGCTCGCTCCCCTTCGCTCCTTCCCTCCTTCCCTGAATCCGAATCGAGAAAGAAAGAAAGAAAGAAAGAAGTGCGATGAACGCCGGAGCCAGGCTTGGAGGCAAGTGGCAGGCGCGCACACACACACACACACGCGCACACACACACACACACACGCGGACCCCCGGACCCTCCTGCCTGGTTTCTTTTAGTTTTAACGTCAAGGTTTGCCCGCAACTCCCGCCTTTGAGCCCAGGTTTCCGCGAGGGCTTGCCATAAAACGAAGCGCAGGGGGGTCCTCGACTTAGGACCACAGCTGAGCCCAAGATTTCCACTTAAGGCAGTTAAGTGACTTTTGCCTCATTTTATTACCTTTCTTGCCACAGTGAATCGCTCTGGTTGTTAAGTTAGTCACCCGGTCGCTAAGTGAACCCGGCTTCTCCATTGACTTTGCTGGCTAGAAGGTTGCAAAGGGGGACCCTGGAGGTCTTCTAGTCTAACCCTCTGCTCAAGCAGGAGACCCTAGATCGTTTCAGAACAGCTTGCCTCTAGAAGTTGTGGGTGCTGCGTCACGGGAGGCTGTCCCGTTTCTTCCAGTGATGGAGCACCCACAACTTCTGGTGGCAAGCAGTTCCACTGGTTAGTTGTTAATTGTTCTGCCAGGAAATTTGTCCTTAGTTCCAGGTTGCTTCTCTCCTTGATGAGTTTCCACCCGTTGCTTCTCGTCCTGCCTTCGGATGCTTTGGAGAATAGGTGGACCCACCCTTTGTGGCAGCCCCTGAAACATGTCCCCCCTACTCCTTCTCTTCATTAAACTAGGCGTATCCAATTCTTGAGTATGGGTCCTGGCTGGTCAGCTGGAGGCAGCTGGGACCTTCACTGGTGCGCCAAGGAAACAGACGCCACGCCCTGGGTGGGGCGGGCAGAGAAATGGAGCTGGCCAGTCAGCGTCCTAGCCACTTTAGAATAGAACTGGACGGGACCTTGGAGGTCTTCTAGTCCAGCCCCCTGCTCAAGCAGGAGAACCTATACCATCTCAGACAGGTGAATGTCTAGTCCCTTCTTGAAAACCTCGTGATGGAGCACCCACGATTTCTGGTGGCAAGTTGTTCCACTGGTTGATTGTTCTCACTGTCAGGAAGTTTCTCCTTAATTCCAGGTCTTTTCTCTCTTTGATCAGTTTCCAGCCATTGTTTCTTGTCCTTCTCTCTGGTGCTTTGGAGAATAATTTGACCCCCTCCTCTTCTTTGTGGCAGCCCCTCAAATACGGCAACACTGCTGTCATGTCTCCCCTGTTTCTTCTTTTCTTTAGACTAGCCAAACCCAAGTCCCGCAGCCGTTCTTCATGTGTTTTAGTCTCCAGGTCTCTGATCATCTTAGTTGCTCTTCTCTGAATTTTTTCTTTGCTTTGCCAAGGTGCCTGCCCCAAGGGAAACTGGCGCGCCGAGGCAGCAGAGGAGACCAGAAGAACGAGGCTGCCCCCTAACGGTCCCCAGAGGAGACGGGAAGCAGAGAATCTCAGTCTCCACCTCCGTTCCTGCACAGGAGACAACAGCCCGTTCAGAAACTGCAACCAAATTAAGAGTTTTTAGTTTTGCGAAACGGGTGAAACGTTGAGGAGACGGGAGGCACATTCAGAAAGCATTAAACTAAATTTATTTTCCTTCTTTTCTGCCTCCTGTTGTGTGCGCACTTGCCGCTGTGTGTGATTGTGTGCTTGGGCTACCCAAGTTAGGTATTTAGGCCATTGGAAAGACATTCCGTTCCAGCATGACTTCTTCTCTCAAGGTTTGAAACTCCCAGGAAGCCTTGCCTGGCTGTCCGGGAACTTCCCACACAGCAGTGGTTCTCGCCTCCTTAAAAACTGGGGAAAAAAATATCCTTCCATCTCTTTCCTGACACTCGTATGATCCTTTGGAGGCAAAAACAGCCAAGGTTGCACTTGAAACAAGGGCAGTGCGGCCCCATTTTATTCTGGGAAATCGGAGTAAAAATAACATTCAGGGCCAAAGCATTAATAAATCAAAAAAGTGTGAACCCCACACAGCTCTAGAAACATGATCCCGGGAGTTCTCCAACAGGCAACCTCTAAAGATGATTTATTTACACGCACAAATAAGTGGAGAAGAACCTTCATTTTGGCATTTTTACCAAAGCCACAGCCGGCACTTCAATTCCAGAGCAGCATCGCTTGGCTTTGTCGGTCTGTGCAAAGAGCTAGAGCTAAGCCCCCATCTACTCATGAAACCCACTCCCCGTTTTACGCAACAATGCTCAAAACAGTTCCTAAAGGAGAGAGGGGGAAAGAGAGAGGGAGAGGGAGGGGGGAGGGAGGGAGGAAGGGAGAGAGAGAGAGAGAGAGAGAGAGAGAGAGAGAGAGAGAGAGAGAGAGAGAGAGAGAGCATCGCCCCTCAGCTGTTGTACAAAGGCACCACCCTGGCGATCAGCTGCCTGCAGATGGGGCAGTGAGGAGGGCTGGGTAGGGCCTCGTAACACTTCTGACAGGAACATACGTGGCCACACTCAAGGAAAACGCAGGTGCGGCTGTTGCTCAGGCAGACCACGCAGGTGCTGGCGGCATCCCCTCCGGCGGCGAGGCTCTCCAGCATCTGACGCATCCGCCGCTTCTCCCGGTGCCGCCGGTATTGTTTGTGCAGAACAAAGAGGAGGAGGGCGCAGGTGGCCAGCCCACAAAGGGTCGTCAGGACCTTCCAGAACCGGACGCTTGACTCCTGCCGCTGCAGCAGCGTCTCGAAGCCCAGGCTGCTGAGGTAGTAGCGCAGGCCCTGCTTGGGGGGCTGCAGCTTGATGGTACTATTGTCCAGGACCAGCTCGCCCACGCCGGTGAGGACCGCCCCGACGGTCAGCATCTCCTCAGTCTCCTTGATGCCTTTGGGCCGCTCTCCGCTGATGTAGTGGCCGATGACGTCGGTGAAGGACTGCACCGAGGGGTGGAATCTCTCGTAGACGGTCTCCAGGCTGAGCTCTGTAGCGGTCAGGGGCTTTAGGACCCTCACGGCCACGTCGGGGGGCCCCTCACTCCCCAGGGGCACCAGATCGAAAGGGACCGTGTTCGTCCTCTGGTGGATGATCTTTTCGTAGTTGTTCCTGGGGAAGTTTCATCCAGGATCAAAAACACCATCTCTGCACAATTTGTGGAGTGTCTTTTTTCTCTCTCCCTTCTCTCCTTTTATATAGGCTACAACAATCACACTAATGTTGTGGTACTCATCCAACTACTCTCCCGCTAGCAAGTTCCTATTTCCAAAATGTGGCGTGAGTGGACTTACCAGAAGTGGGTGGTTCGGTTCCACACCATCTTGTGCTCCTGAAGGGTCAGCCTCTGGACCACCCCCTTGCAGCTGTCCACAAATTGACTGCTGAGGCTTTCCTTGACTGAGCGCACCACACCTGATTGGGCAGGAGAGACCGGGCAGTGATCAATAACCGGAAGGATGGAGATGTTCACTGTGCAAAAGCCAGCAAGGATATGGGTGGATGGATTGCAGGCTAATCTTTTAGAGCAGTCCAACAGCCCTCCGGATGGGTGGAGCAGCTTCCAGGGATATTGAAGAGGTCACCAAAAGTTGAAGCCCCTCGCCATCTGAAGGAGCACCCAGGAGGGCGAATGGCCAGCAACCTTCCCGGTGGTCAAGCATCTGTAGACCTGTTTGGAGAATGCTTACAGTGGAAACCCTCATGAAAGATGGTGCAGAATAGGAGCCTACTCTGAAAGTGGAAATACACGATTACCTTGATAAACCCCACAGGAAGGGCATACCTTCTATCACCGCGTAGGGGACGCACTTCCCGGGGGCTTCCATCAACAGGGTCTTTAAATCCTGGTCCAGAGTGACTTTTTTAGCACCCTGGAGGAAGGAAGGAGAAAAACACACGTCACAACAGCAGCCTCTGAACCACGGCAGAGAGAGTACCTAGTTTTCAGACATCCCCAAATTGGCACAGATTGTGCTTTGCTGAGTGCCTTTTCTGGGCTCGCCTCCACGTGTTTAAAATATTGAAATTACTTTGTTTTTCTCTTGGGTGGCTTGATATTTTGAAGATTGCTGAATATGCATTGTTAACCTACCTATAAATCTCCATTTAAACAGTTCCTGTAGCTGCTCTGAAAAGTGGGAGTCAAGCCAGCAGGGCAGATGTTACAAAAACAAGCACAGGGATCTCAAAAAGGTGTCTTAAGCCAGGATCCAAGTAGCCACTCACCTTCAGACTGTCTGCAACTTTTGACTTATGTCTGTAGACGGCGTAGAGGATGGCGGTAACAGCCGAACTGGTTGCCATTAGGACAACCTCACCCATTGAAGGGTGGCTGGCGGAGTCCATGGTTGCGGCTTCCCTGTCCTAGGAAAAGAGAGACGGGTCAGCTCGGCTTTCCTCGCTCTTCAAACTGTCTGTATACAGGTAGTCCTCGAAGTTACAACGGCACTGAAAAACTCAGGACTGTCTTTCACACTTACGACCGTGGCAGCACCCCCAGGGTCACGTGACCGAAATTCAGACGCTTGGCAACTGGCTCGTATTTATGACGGCCACAATGTCCCCTTTTGCGACCTTCTGGCAAGCGAAGTCAAGGGGGAAGCCACTCAACCATCATGTTAAGAGCTGCAGTGGTTCGCTTAACAACTGTGGCAAGAAAGGTCGTTAAATGGGGCAAAACTCACTCAACAAATGTCTCGCTTAACAACAGAAATGGAGGGGTCCGTTGTGACTGTAAGTCATTACCTGGTCTTGTCTAATCTTCCTTAGCAGCAGCTCGGATGCAACCACCTACAAGTCCCGCCATAGCCATGAAAGCCGGCTGGGAGTCTTTAGGCCCGCTCCAGTGGCAGGGAGTTCCGCAGGCTGACGCCCAAAGGGTCCCGCCATTTCCCCGCCCGCCAGACACTTTCGGGGCGCCCCAGAAGAGGCTCAACGGCCCAAAGAGGGAGTCCCCCCCGTTTCCATAGCAAACCGCGGGGAAGGCCGATTACCTGCGTCCGTGCGCTTCGGCAGGCCACTTCCGGGTTGGAGCGGCGCTTGATGACGTCAAAGGGCCGCGTGTAAAGGCTTTTGCCATAGAGAATGTAAACACGGGGCTAGAAGGACCCGAAAGTGGGACGTCTGAGATCAGATATGGTCACTGCGGGCCCGTAGACTTTAGAAACGTGTAGAGGTGACTCTGCTTTCTCTGAAGAAGCTTCTTTTAAATCTCTTACTGCCGCCTGCATGGCCTACCTTGCAATGCTGTTGTAACTTTCGTCTTTCTGAGGTTTTTAAGGGGAACATGGGGGCTTGGAGCTTCATCCCAGCTACTTTTTCCTCCTCCTTTGCATTGCAAGCTAACAGTGGCCTAGATGGGGCTCCCACCTTCCTGGCCTACCTTGCAGGACTGGCGTCTTTTTTTTTTTTTTGCTCTCACCCACAGTTGCATCTCTGGCCTTTTGCATCTTCAACCCCCACCCTTAAATCTCCATTTTAATGCAGATTGAAATCCGAGATGGAGGAGGGCAAAATAAAGGCTCACCTGTGTATTTCGCACTCAGGACCTTGTGAGAAACAGAGAAGTTTAAAAATAAGGTCACAATTGATTAACAATAGAAGGATTAGCCAAGCCCTGCACGTAGGCACTAGATTTCAGGAGGCTTGGGTAGAAGACACACTTAACAAGACAAAAGGATGGCAGAGAGAAGTTCTGAACAATGTAACTGAGGGGGAGGGATGATGTATTCTGGCTAGGCGGATCGGA
>NW_015387341.1:65595-197617 GCF_001527695.2 Protobothrops mucrosquamatus | reverse complement strand
GAAAAATGTCTCATATGCAAGAAAACTAACAGACAAGCTATGAGAAAACAGCAACTAGGAGGGAGGCCACCTGCTCTAAGACCATTCCAATGCATTCAGGTAGATTTTACAGAGTTACCTAGAATAGGCATAATAAAGTTTTTGTTGGTTATAATCGACCATCTAACCGGATGGGTAGAGGCTTACCCGTGTAGCAAGGACACTACCAAGGTGGTATCCAGGGTATTGCTAGATCAAATTATTCCCAGGTACGGGATGGTCACTCAAATTGATAGTGATCAAGGGAGCCATTTCACGGCAAGGGTATTGCAGAATGTTATGGAAGCCTTGGGAATAAATTGGAAATTTCACACTCCTTGGCACGCGGCCAGCAGTGGAAAAATTGAAAGGGCTAATGCAAAAATAAAGGAATCATTAACCAAAATAATTTTATAGACCCACATGCCCTGGACTAAGTGCCTGCCACTGGCACTGCTGAGAATTAGAACCACGGAAAGACATAGGACTGTCACCCTATGAATTATTATTTGGAGTTGCTTTTACCCCAGGGCAAATTTGTATAGATTCACTCCAAACTCGAGATAGAGTACTGAAGCAATATGTACATAAACTGTCCAGATATTTTGATTTCCTCAAGAAACAAGGATTGCTGGCACAAACACCCCCCTTGGAGTTTCCAGTCCACAAATTCCAGATTGGAGATTGGGTGCTGATCCGGAGTTGAAAGGAGGAAAAGCTGGTTCCGAAGTGGGAAGGCCCTTTCCAGGTGCTGCTGAAATCCGAAACAGCAGTACGAACGGCAGAGAAGGGCTGGACCCACTACACCCGTGTGAAAGGACCAGTGGACGCTCCAACCAAGTGGAAAAGTGTGCCTCAACCTGACCCTTTGAAGTTGATAATAAGAAAAAGCAAAATATAGAGACATTAGAAGAAAAAAAAGGGGGGGGGAGTTAAATGTGTTGGTTTTGTGACTGTAAATGTTGGTGTAATTGTTGTTATTGTACCCATTGCCCAGACTGCGCACCGATACACAGAGACTGCAGAGAAGAGTGTGATATAGTGATCATCGAAGACTGGTGTCCCGAGTTCCAATCTCAGCCTGTTACAGACGGTAGTGTCAAAAGTGAAAGGGAAGAACTACTTTTCCAGGGGTGGACAGAATTGGGACAATGTTAGACCTCAATATGACCTTGGTTACAGGAGTAATTAAGATATGGATTATAGTGGGAATAATAGGGTCCTGTAGCATATGCAAAGGTCAAACTATAAATAACTCTGATAACTGTAATGATTGCATTAGAACCACCAAAATGNGATGGGGGCGTCGCGATAGGAGTGTATATAATGTTGTGAGTTTGAATATTTTGGTGTGGTCTCTGGGTCTAGAACTTCCTGTTGAAGTCTCTCACCAGGATCCACCGCACTTTGCAAACTGCTTTTCTATTTTCTGCAGAATAAACTCTTTTTCTTACCAATCCAATTTTGTTGGTATTTTAATCACGTTTCCAACAACCTCCAGCAGCCGCAGCAGAAAGCTCCGCTGAGCAACTCAGCACAAAAGTCCATGAGTAAAAAAGCACCCTTCACTAATGTTCCCCGATGTAGGGGACTCCGATTCCTACCAACCCTGGCTGATGCCATGCGGGCAGGGTACTATGGGAACTGAAGTCCAGGAGGAGGGCACTGGATGGGGGAAGGCAGAGGCCGAGGAGGGCAGTGGTTCCTGATCCTTGCAGGGAAGCCCCAAGGGGGGCAGTTAACTATGGCAGGAATTCATTAACATTGGGATGGGAGGCCACCAGGCTGTAAGTTGGACAAAAACAAACATCCTGCAAAGGGTCAAACCTTTTCCAGGCTCTTGCCAAGAGATCCGCATGATACCTTGGAGCTGAGCTTAATTCGAAGGAATTGTGCAGACTTCTCCTCCGTGTAAATTTAGGACACACACACCCTTCCAAGCATAGCGTTGCTCAGTCTCAGCTTCTTAAATGATGCAAGTTGAATTAAACCACTTTTTTCGGACTCGGCAGGATCCATCATACTATTTTTTCCCACACTCCAAATTTCTGCCCAAGTTTTCTCTTACTCAGCTTAGAAACTCCTTCCCCAAACGACACATGAACAATTTAAAAGAAAAATAAAAGTTTATTATACATGCTTATAACACACACACACACACACACACACACACACACACAGGCTTCCAGTCCTTGATTGAGGTTTGGGAAAACGCAAGCACAAGTCTCTATTTACACACACATACACACACCCAAATGCCCAGGCTCCTGGAGGGGTGGAGGCACGCTGGCCAGGCTGAATGTCATCCATCTGGCAGCTGCAGGTTGCTCGGAGCCCCCCCTCAAAACTCGGGCCCAGGAAAACACTTGGGAGTTGACTCTTTGCACAAAACAACGGGATAATGTCGCAATTTGCGGTTGTAGGTTGGCGCTTCCCTTTTGAAGCACAAACTGACATGCTTGTCGCATTCGCACGCCAAGGTGGCACACACTGATCTGTTCTTGTACTCTGCGGGAGGGAGAAGAGAGAATCAGCACAAAGAGCCCCCCTCCCCCCGGCTCAGACCCTTCCCCTCTTTTCCCCCCTGCAAAACTGTTTTAGATTTGTTGGTGTGAATACCACAAAACCTGGGAGAACTCACTGCAGAGGACGCTGTTGTTGATAATCAGGTATCTGTAGTGGTCAATGAAAGGGTGACAGCCTTGGTGGTGCAAATTTTCATAGCAGCAGTCGTGGTTATAGCAACACCTGGACCAGGGGGGCAAAAGGCAGATTTTGAGGAGGAAGGGAGGGAGGGAGAGAGAGAGAAGACACAATGACACAAAAAGTTTTCTTCCTGCACAGAAACACTTTTAAAGTCCTTTTCCTTCCTAGTGTTTTAAACCTGAAATGTGTTTTAATTGTTATTCAGATCCTTTCAAGATCTTGAGCCGCAGAGGGGGTTTGGGCGCTGCAGAAAGGGTGTCCTGCAACCTCTGGAAGAGGCAGGGGGGGCTGTTGGTGGCAGTGGGGAGGGGGAGCTGTGCTTGGCGGCCGCACTCACATGTCTGTGGGGTCCCTCGGCTTCCCTCGCCCGCCCTTCCCACAGTAGCAGCCGTAGCCGTTGAAATGCATGACCACGTTCTTCTGCGTGATCCGTTGGATCATCAGCTTGAAGTTGAGGAAGCTGCTGGCGGTGAGGGCAAACACTGCAAAAAGAGGGAAAAGAGGCTAGTCCTCAGGAGGACACTAGAAATGTCATGCAAGGGTGGATTTCAACTCCCAGAAGTCCCCAGCCAGCCAGTCTAACCCTAACCCATGTTTTAATACATAAATGCTTCTGCTTTTGTTTTTAAAGGGAAGGCAGGTATAGAAGCAGTTTGCTGTCCTTGGTGAGCCGAATGCAGGCAGAAGTTCCAAACTAAAAAAGGCTGAAAACTAAAACAGAAGGAGAAGGAAGTGAACACTGGAGAATAAAGGAAAAGGCCTGGGAGAGTAAGGGGAAAGCAGATTGTCCCCAAGATGTTTTTTTTTTCAAAAGGCAACTGGACTTTCTTCCTTTTGAAAAAACACCCTTGGCACAGCCAAGACCTGGATGACTGAGAATCTCCACGGACATTTAGGGAAGGTAGATCCTTCTTCCTCTTTTCAGGGGGGTGTCCATGATGAAGAGGATGATGAGAAACTCCAGAAGCTACCAGCACTTACTGCTCACCCCCAACACCACGGCTACGTGAGACAGCCTCATCTCTGTAAGTGCCTGGAAAAGGAGGAGAAGGAGAAACAGACGGCCGCCTTTATCATTTTTACAGATAACTCATAACAGAATAACAGAGCTGGAAGGGACTTCAGAGGTCTTCTAGTCCAACCCCTTGCACCATTCTGGACAAAGGGCTGTCCAGTCTCTTCTTGAAAACCTCCAGTGATGGAAGCACCCACAACTTCTGGAGGCAAGTAGTTCCACTGATCAATTGGTCTCATTGTCAGGAAATTTCTCCTTATTTCTAGGTTGCTTCTCTCCTTCATTAATTATCCTTGATCATCTTTATCCTCTCGGCATTCCTGGTTAATCTTTCTTACTCTTTTTGGGGGGTAGCGATCTGCTTAAATACTATTTTGCCCTTTGTTTTTTTCTCTTTTATTTCACTTCTTAATTGCAACTGAGCTGCATTTCCCAAATCAGGAAAGAAAGAGAACATGAGAAAAATCTCTCTCAAAGACACCCGTCATTTTGGAAACCGAAAGGGCTAGATCAAACATTTAAACGTTTGAGTTTAAACCCTTGCAGTCTGCAAAATTCAGCAGGCACTGGAAGGAGGAAGCTGCTGATGGATGGAGAGTACAAAGGAACTTTCTCAAAGGGGGTTTCTCCTTGTCTTACCCCCTTCGCCTTGGGAAAAGAGCCTGGAGGGGAAACCCACACCAAGAGAGGCAGGAAGCAGAAGTCGGACAAGTGGAACTTGGAATTTTACCCCTGCAATGGCTCAGCTGGGCTATAAACCTCATCCAGGTATGACGGGGAACTGTCCTCTCTCAGCTGGTCACCTCCCAGCTCTTTTCTCTGCACCGGAGGGCTCCATGGGGACCCCCTGGCAAGGCTTGAAGCCACAGACTGGGTTGTCCAAAAGCAAAGCTGTGTGACTCTCCCCCACTAGAGGGAACTGCTGCAGTTTTGTTCTGGAAGGCAACGTGATTGTGATGCAAGGAACTTTGGAACACTTGTGGGGGGAAAGGCAGGGCATGAGAGGACGTGGACAGCCGACCTTTCTCTGACGGGGCTGCCTGGGAAAATTTTCTCCTCCAGAGAAGGAGATACAAATGGAAAAAAACAGAGCAGGAACAGAATACAGAACAACAGAGTCAGAAGGGACCTCAGAGGTCTTCTAGTCCAACCCTCTCAAGCAGGAGACCCTAGACCATTTCACATAAAGGGAGGTCCAATCTCTTCCTGAAAACCTCCAACGTTGGAGCAGCCACAACTTCTGGAGGGAAGCCGTTCCACTGGTTGATTGTTCTCACTGTCAGGAAATTCCTCCTTATTTTGAGAATGGACCTCAGAATACAAAATAACAGAGTCGGAAGGGACCTTGGAGGTCTTCTAGTCCAGCCCCCTGCTCAAGCAGGAGACCCTGTACAATTCCAGAGAAGTGGCTGTCCGGTTCCTTCTTAACAGCCTCCAGTGATGGATCACCCACCACTTCCAGGGAGAAGCCGATCCACTGTTTAATTGTTCTCACTGCCAGGAAAACTTTTTCTTAGTTCTAGGCTGAATCTCTCTTTGATAATCCGTTACTTTTCGTCCTGCCCGCAGGTGCTTCGGAGAAGCTGTCTGACCTCGCAGGGTTGTTATGAAGCAGAGTCACGCTGACTAATGGACAGCTGGCTCTCAACAACCTGGGACTTCCTTCTAAGCAAACAGATTTCTTTTTTGTACTGAGCGAGTTCTCCTGAGTTTGCCTGCTCGTCTTTGTTCAACTATGCAGGGAAACGGGTCTGCCCAAACTGCTGAGGCTTCCTGTTTTTGGGAAGGGCAGGGCGTTCAAAGAAGCACAAAGAAACTGAACTTGAAATCCAGAGGGTGGGAATGCAAGGCAAGCAGAATTTTGAGGGAGGGGAGGGGAGTTGAATTCCAGAAGGGGGGCAGGTGCCTCTGGAGCCCTCTATAAACCCCGCAGGGAGACACGATCGACTTCTGCAGCCCAGAATCCTCTCTGTTGCACTACAGGAACAGGTAAGGGGGGGGACGGAGGGCAGGAGGGGCCCTGACACCCCACAACGGCTTCCCAGAAGTCTCTCCCCATTCTTTTTCTCCAGCAAGGCAGGTGTAAAATAAAATGCATTTGCAAAATTGTAAATTGCAAGGTTTCTGTCCATACGCAGAGTACAGCTTTCCCCCCCCTTCTGGTCTCCCATCCCCTTGAAAACAGAAGGCGAGGGTTCTCAGGTTGATTATGGGATAATTTGAGGGAGTGCTTGGATTAATTGGATTTTAGATTTTTGGGGGGGACCCTGACTTTATTCTTTTTATAAATAAATCCAGGCAGTAAAGGGAAGGGTGAAAAAAGGTCTCCTTGCAGCCACTTCTCTTAGGCCCTGCAAGGCATATTCTGGGAAGCCGCTGGCAATGCCCACCCCCCAAAAAAAATTCAGTCCCAGCACTTGAATGCCTTTCCCAGCCTTTGACTGCTGAAGATGGGTCCCTCCGTTCTGCTGCTGCTCCTGCTCGCTTCCAGTAAGGGCCAAAGGTGGCGGTTTCTCCCTCCCTGAGGAAGAGCTGGACAGCTGCCCCTCAGGGAAGGCTGCCTTGCTTTCCCTGCACTGTGCAGAGGGGTGGACTAGATGATCTTTGGGTCCCTTCCAACTCCACGGTTCTACGATTGGATGGCTCAGCCCAGAGCCCACCAGAAGACGGACCTTGCAGGCATCCAGCTGAGTTCAGCGATCCAAGCCGCCTTTTATTTTAATCACGAATAAGCCACAATTTAGCAGGATTCATGTAATGCCTCAGAGCACAAGCCAGGGTTTGGGGCTGGATTACATCACAGACGAAGCCTAATTTGCCAACCGCGCTTTGGCAGTGTGGGCTCTGAGAGGGAGGTTAACGTTCAGGACCAGGGACAGCGGCAAGCCAATGAGGGAGGCTGGATTTCTTTAATGACGGTGGGAAATGAAATTGGGCATGACTCATTTAGTGACCAAATTGTGGTTGGTCCAATTGAGGTCATAAATCAAAGACTTTCTGTAATTCCTTCATGCATTCACTTGGCATATTGCGGTGAAAATGGCAATGTATCAATCATAGGACATCACTAATAAATTAAGTTTCATCATGGTTTAAAGCAAGTTTCTCCAAACCTGGCCAGTTTAAGACCTGTGGGTTTCAACTCCCAGAATTCCTCTGCCAGCCAGCATGTAATTCTGGGAACTGAAGTCCACAAGTCTTAAAGTGATAGGCAGGTTGACTATCTTGTGTTTGCATTGTACACAAAGATGCGTAATAAGAGAGACTGCAAGCCGATTGAGTGCAAAGCTGGCACCTGTTTATTACTCAGTATTGCATTCAAAAAAATAGAGTTACACAACTACGATTGTGTAATTTGAGGGGTTTTTCCTGGCCTGCAGAGACTTAGCATGGCTCTGAATCCTCCTGGCAGTTAGAGGCCGGGTACTTCCAATATGTTTTTCTGTCGTATGTGTCCAGATTGTCTCGGAAGCAAATTGCTGCGGCCCTGTCGCACTCACAAACCTCCTTGCACGGGCCGTCCCCTCCTGCAGGCAGAGCAAACCCTGGTTAATCCTGCCCACCCTCTCGGAGGGCTCAGCCGAGGGCTGCAACTCCTGGCCTGGCCACCAGAGGGCAGCCGAGATGCAGGGAATCCTGACTGCGGCCCCCTGGTGGACAAGAGTTTTGCACCCCAGAGCAGCTTACAGGAAGGCACTGCAGGCTGCCCAAAGATGAGGAAAGGATCAACTCCAGCTTGGTTCTGGCTCGGGGAGCATTTGAACCCGGGTCTGTGCTTCCACTTACCGCAGATGATATCCCCGTTCTCTGAGCTGTAGGTGTACTTGCCCAGTTTGGGGTTGCAGCCGGTCACTTTTCCGTAACAGCAGTCGTGCACAAAACAGCAGCTGGAGGGAGGGAGGGAGAGCAGAGTTAGCGGAAAGAGGGTCCCCCGTCCAGCAATGGGTGTGAGGCGCTGGCACCCCAAGATTGGAAAATGATTGGGGTCCCCACTGGTCCTGCAGAGAGGCTCCCGGGTCCCAAGAACTCGTGTGAAATCAGACGCAGTGGAGATATTTTGCGGAAGTAAAATGGTCTGTTTGTGTGTTTGTTGTGTGTGTCCATGTGTGTCTTCTCCAAGCTGGTTCCTTTCCAACATCCGGAGCTGTGACAAACTCTGGATGGCGACTGAGGATGGGAGCTGTTCTGGGGTCAGAGGAAGGGACTCTCCCTCGTACAGATGGTCCTCGTCTTACAGCCACAGTTGAGGCCATTGCTGAGCAACACAGTCGTTAAGTGAGTTTCGCCCCCTTTTTATGACCTTTCTAGCCACTGCGGTTCTTAGCTTAGCAGTGCAGTTCTGAGGGGAATCCGCCTTTTCCCCCTTGATTTTGACCATCCAGAGGTCGCAAAAGGGGGATCACGTGAGCCCTGGACACTGTGACTGTCATAAATATGAGCCAGTTGCCGAGTGTCTGAATTTATTTCAGCCTCCCCCCCCCCTTGAAGGGAAGAAGGCTTCCTCACGGCCCTGCTGGAGGGATTCCACCTTCCGGTCATTGGGCGTTACGGGCTTACCGGTCGGTGGCGTCCTTTGGCGTGCCTCGGCCCCCCCAGCCGCAGTAGCATCCGTAAGCACTGTACGAAAGTATACCGCTTTTCTTCGCCACTTTCATGATCATATTCTCGAATTGCCACAGGCCCCCCTCGACTGTAAAAAGACAGAAAGTTTCAGCCTCCCTCGGCTTCTCTGTAGCGTTAATGGCAGAGGCTAGCAGTCCTCGCTTAACGACTACAGCAAAACATGATGTGGTGACATGATGCCTCACTTAACGGTGAATGTTTCTGTCCCGATGTCGGTCACTAAAGTCAAAGCCAACCTGTAACCCCTCCGTTTCACCTTCTGCAAAGAGAGCAGAATTAGCTGCCCATTTTACAGTTTTGCTTCACTCACCGCCCACCAGCAACACGGCCACTATCCAAAGAGTCCTCATCCTCCCGAATCCAGACCTGGGAATGGACAGACCCCGTTAATCGCCTCCGCTGGTGAAAAGTCTGGAAAATGGTCCTTAGAACGGTCACTAAACGAACGGTTGTAAGTCAAGGATAACCTGTAGGCAAGGATCAGAAGGAGAAGCCGGGCAGGGTAAAATGGCAACCATGTGGCTATTCACACCTGTCAGGCTCCCTCTGCTCCTCTGCCCCCTGGAGACGCGGCTGGCACCTTTTATGTGGTAGGGGAGGGACTTCCCCAGTCCTCCTGGCAGGTGATCCTCGCTGTCACCTGGCGGGCCATCTTCAGGAACTCTCCACGTGGGTTTCCTTCCCGTCTCCAAGCGAGGATCCCGAACTTCCGTCCCTTGGGGCATCCTCGGGTGGCAGATGGAGTTGGGGGTCTCGTGGGTGAGATTGAGGAGGGGGCTTTGCACCTCTTGAGTAGGATCCCTTAAGGCCAGGCAGTTCTCTGTTGGGTCCACCCAACCGCAGAGCATTTTCCTAATCTGGGTGCGCCAGATGTTTGGACAAAATGAGGCCGTCAGTTGGAATTCGTTCCTAGGACCTTAAGGCCTCAAAACAGCCAAGTGAGTTCCCGCTTCTTCCCCACTGCTGCGTTTCATAACACTGCGTTTCATAACACTGATGAAATGTTGTGGAAACCTTGAAAGGGGGTCTGTCCTGAGGGACCCCCCTGTTATCAATTACCCAGGGGTGGATTAATCCATTAGAAATAAATCCTGCAATTTAATGCAGTAGTCCTCGAATTACAGCCAGAACTGAGCAGCAAGGACCCCATAGTCCTCCTCCTCCTCCTCTCTGCAGCCCCCCTCCCTTCTACCACTGATGTAATTCTGGGAACTGAAGCCCACAAGTCTTAAAGTGGCCAGGTTTGGGGACCCCTGGTTTAAAGGCCACAAAGTCCTGGTTTGCACTAGACAACCCACAAATCTAATTTGGGATGCTTCTCGGTTCCTGGCATTTCAACCATCGTTGTTTTCCAGAGTTGACCGTGATCCACGGAGGCTTGGTGCAACTCTACCCCATGGTCACTCAAGTAACCGGCAAGAAAGCCGTCCCACATTATTCCTCCTGTGGGGGCCACTGCGGCCTGGGGGGCAGAGGGAGACCCAAGGATGCCACTGACAGGTAAGGGGGGTGACCACCCACCATGTCCACTTCTCTGAGAAGCTGGCGAACCTCCAGATGTTCTGGGCTCCCAGAATTCCGTCTGAAAATATTTGAAAGGCCCCATGGAGGCCGAAGGGAAAAGGCGGGGGGCAGAGTCCCTCCCGGGAGTCACCCCCTCTTTGCCTGCTCCCCCAGGTGTTGCCAGAGGCACGGCTGCTGCGACCACCAGCTGCAGAAATGGGGGTTCCGTCCCCAAATCACCTGCTACCCCTACAGTTACCGCTGGGGGGAGATCCAGTGTGGTGAGTTGGGCTGGGTGTAGGAAGCTTGCAGGAGCTATTTTGGGGCACGCACACACACACACACACAAACACGCACAAAGACAGCCAGCAGGCCAAAGGGATCTCCTCTCTGGATCGGCAACCCCAGCGGCCCCGATCCTGAGAATCTGCTTTCTAGAACAACGTGAAAGAAGGGCCTTGAAAGATCCCAGCCAAAGCTGCCCAACAGGCGTGAATTCCCAGCCCTCCTTGGTTTCCTCGGAAGTTATTCCCGGGGAAGATCGGCAGGCAGCGTTCACACGGCCCTCTGAACACCCCTCCAAATTCAGCAAGGATAAATCTGAGCTGGGAAAATGCAGCCACAAGGTGACTCCGCAGGTAGCCTGACGGGTGAATTCAGCATCTGGCTGAGATCCAATTTTTATTTCTTTATTATGGAATTTATTTGCCACCCATCATACCGTGGAGGATTTTGCAACCATATGTGTACATTTTTGTTTGTTTATTATGAGACTTATTTGCTGTCTGTCTTGTATGAAATGACTCTGGGCGCCTTGCGGCATAAAAAGCATTAAAATCATCAGATACAACAAAAGCAGACTAAGTAAAATCATTTTAATGCAAGATGGCAAAGGACACACGGGGAGGGGGGCAGATGGGAGGAGCTTTTAATTAGTCAATTTGAAGACATTGCAGGCTCATCAGTTGGAAAGGGGGGTCAGACTAGAAGACCTCTAAGTTCCCTTGCAATGCTAGGCTTCCCCCAAGGGCGCTCCCTGCCTGGGCTGCCAAAGGGTGGCCTTTGCTCCCCTCTAGTAGCCACTCAGGCTGGCTGCCTAAGCTGAACCCCTACATTCCAGCTTCCCAACCCCCTCCTCCTGCACCCCCTCTCCCCCATCACCCCCTCTCCCCCATCACATCTTTCTCCTTGGGGTCCCCTCTCCTCCACGTATGGGTCTCTCCTACGGCAGGCAGCGGGGCCAACAGGAGAGCTGCAGCTGTGACCGGGCGCTGGTGCTGTGTGTAAAGCAAAATGTAGGCCGATACCAGAAGACATACACCTTCTACCCAAACCTCCTGTGCAGGGGACCGGCTCCCCACTGCTGATGCCTGGGGGGGGGATCTTGCCTTGAAGATTGCCAAGCGTGTCAAACCAGAAATTGAGAAATAAAAAACTCTTAAACTCTCTTGTCCTTGTGTGGGGAGACTCTGGGCCCACACATCTGAGACACACAATTTTTCACACAAAAAGGGGAGGTAACTTAGTGCCCCAAAGTTTAGGGCTGAGATAGCAACCCCAGAGGGCTCCTCCAGCAGCCGGGGATCTTGAGGGGGCCGGGTGGGTGGCTGGGAGGGCACTTTTGCATCCGATGGACGAATCTGTCTGTCCTCGGGGGCACACCTGCCGCCGGAGTGAGGCTGGTGGGGTGCTGGGTGCTCTCTGAGGCTGGAGGTTGACTTGCAGATGTTTCATGACACAACTAGGTAAGATCATGAGTGGTAGAAGGGAGGGGGCTGCAGAGAGGAGGAGGAGGAGGACTATGGGGTCCTTGCTGCTCACTTCTGACTGTTATTCGAGGATGACTGCATTACATTGCAGGATTTATTTCTAATGGATTAATCCACCCCTGGGTAATTGATAACAGGGGGTCCCTCAGGACAGACCCCCCTTTCAAGGTTTCCAAAACCTTTCATCAGTGTTATGAAACGCAGCAGTGGGGAAGAAGCAGGAACTCACTTGGCTGTTTTAAGGCCGTAAGGTCCCAGGAACGAATTCCAACGTATGGGCTCATTTTACACAAACATCTGGCACACCCAGATTAGGAAAATGCTCTGCGGCTGGGTGGACCCAACAGAGAACTGCCTGGCCTTAAGGGATCCTACTCAAGAGGTGCAAAGCCCCCTCCTCAATCTCACCCACGAGACCCCAACTCCATCTGGGCCTCAGCCAGCCTGTTCAACAGCCCCCAATCTATGGATCCCCCTGTGGGCCAAACAGTGGATATATCCTGGTGACAAAGGGCATTGTATTTAATCAGAGTTTGAATTTCATATCCCAATGTGTTTTAAGCTTACCAAAGTTCCTTATGACACACTCAAGGGGGCTGAAGGCACATTCCTTCTTTTTATTCATTCTAACAGGTCTTCCTGGGGCTGAGCCCATGTGTTCAAGTCACTCACACCACTTGCACAGCCTGTTAGGCCACAAGAGATCCACTGACCTTCGGCTAACATCAGTGTCATGCCTAGGCCTGGTCAACAGCGGGAAATATATGTAAGTAGCAACCAGAAACCTCAGAGCAACCACAAGTTCAACACTCACATCCCGTTGGAGCATGAGAGTACAAGGTTAGCCCCCCTTGCTTTCTAAACACCCCCAGACATTAGGGGTCTAGGTGCAGCTGAGGCAAACCCGCCCAGTTTGGTCAACGGTGGGAAATGATTCAAGGAAACAAGCACACTTTTACACAAACACACACACACACACACACACACACACTCCCCTAGGAAAGCCTCTGCAACAGAGCAATGTGTATCTTTGTATCTTACGCTATCTTCAGCCCTCCTGAGCATGCAGGAACCAAGTAAAAGGCAACCAAAAAAGAAGAAAAAAACTGGTTCCTACTAAAATCCACAGTGAAGAGTCAAGAAGGGGGGGGGAACCTCCAGGAAATCCCGGAGCGCGCTTGGCGCCTTCCCCTTTCCTGGGCCTCCCTGGGACCAACCGAGCACCTCTCCTGCAAGCCCTGCTCGCCAAAAATGCTGTGCAGCTTCTGAGGTTTTGCTTGATAAAAACATACAGGAAGTTTCCTTTAAGCTTTACGTTTTTATTCAGCTGAACAAAGACGGGCTCCTCTAAAAGAGAGAAGCCCCGAATGACAAGAAAGCCTTGTATTTATTCCTTCTGATTACATTTATTCCTTCTGATTACACCCAGCAAAGATCAAGATTTCACCCAGTAAGTCTGGCACACTGTAGCTAAGAAGGGAGAAAGCAGAAGTAGCTAAAAATGTTCCCTTTTGGGTGTTTCCCTAAAGACATCGGACGTTCCTGGGTGGGTTAAAACATGGGCTGTTTTCCTTGCTGCCCTTTCATGATCTGCATCCAGGACTCTGCAAGGGCCCAAAGTCAGCAGGGCCACCTACACATATTCACAATTAATACTTCCTATGCTGTCTCCTAATTCCAGGTCAACAGAGCCTCTGGCAGGAAAAGTTTTAATGAGGAGTAAGAGTTCTTCTGAAGCAGGGATTCATACCCCTGCCCATCAACCACTCCTACTGTCCGGGCGGTGACGTGAAAAGGGATCGGGCCCTCCCCTCCTCTGGTAAAATCTCCCCCCCCACCACTGCAAAAATGCATCGTACACAAAGATGCGTAATAAGAGAGACTGCAAGCCAATTGAGTGCAAAGCTGGCACCTGTTTATTACTCAGTATTGCATTCAGAATAACACAATTATGATTGTGTAATTTGAGGGGTTTTTCCGGCCTGCAGAGACTTAGCATTTCGGTGACTCCTCTATGCAACGAGACTTCCCGTATCTTTCATATTCTTTGTTGTATGTGTTCAGATTGTCTCGGAAGCACATTACCGCAGCCTTGTCACACTCACAAATCTGCTTCTCACACTCGGTGCCCTCTCCTGCAGGCAGAGCAAACCCTGGTTAATCCTGCCCACCCTCTCGGAGGGCTCAGCCTAGGGCTGCAAATCCTGGCCTGGCCACCAGAGGGCAGCCGAGATGCAGGGAATCCTGACTGTGGCCCCCTGGTGGACAGGAGTTTTGCACCCCAGAGCAGCTTACAGGAAGGCACTGCAGGCTGCCCAAAGATGAGGAAAGGATGAACCCCAGCTTGGTTCTGGCTCGGGGAGGATTTGAACCTGGGTCTGTGCATCCACTCACCGCAGACGATATCCCCTTTCTTCTGGCTGTAGGGATAAATGTCCAATTTGGGGCTGCAAGTGGTCAGTTTTCCATAACAGCAATCGTGCACAAAGCAGCAGCTGGAGGGAGAGAGAGGGCAGGGCAGAGTTAGCCGAAAGAGGGTCCCCCGTCCAGCAATGGGGTGAGGCGCTGGCACCCCAAGATTGGAAAACGATTGGGGTCCCCACCGGTCCTGCTGAGAGGCTCCCGGGTCCCAAGAACCCATGTGAAATCAGACGCAATGGAGATATTTTGCAGAGGCAAAATAGTCTTTTTGTGTGTTTATTTTGTGTGTGTGTGTGTGTCTGTGTGTGCCTTTTCCAAGCTGGTTCCTTTCCAACATCCGGAGCTGTGACAAACCCTGGATGGCGACTGAGGACGATGGGAGCTGTTCTGGGGTCAGAGGAAGGGACTCTCCCTCGTACAGATGGTCCTCGTCTTACAGCCACAGTTGAGGCCATTGCTCAGCAAGACAGTCGTTAAGTGAGTTTCGCCCCCTTTTTATGACCTTTCCAGCCACTGTGGTTCTTAGCTTAGCAGTGCAGTTCTGAGGGGAATCCGCCTTTTCCCCCTTGATTTTGCTCATCCAGAGGTCGTAAAAGGGGGATCACATGAGCCCGGGACTCCGTGACCGTCATAAATATGAGCCAGTTAATAATAATAATAATAAAGTAGGAAGGGACCTTAGAGGTCATCTAGTCCAACCCCCTGCTCAGGCAGGAAACCCTATACCATTTCGGACAAATGGCTGTCCAGTTTCTTCTTAAAAACTTCCAGTGTTGGAGCATTCACCGCTTCTGGAGGCAGGTTGTTCCACTGGTTAATTGTTCTAACTGTCAGGAAGTTTCTCCTTAGTTCTAGGTCGCTTCTCTCCTTGGTTAGTTTCCACCCGTTGCTTCTTGTCCTGCCTTCAGCTGCTCTGGAAAAGAACTTGACTCCCTCTTCTTTGGGGCAGCCCCTGAGATACTGGAACATGGCTATCAATTCCCCCCTCGTCCTTCTCTTCGTTAAACTAGACATACCCAATTCCAGCAACCGTTCCTTATGTTTTAGCCTCCAGTCCCCTAATCATCTTTGTTGCTCTTCTCTGGACTCTTTCTAGAGCCTCAACATATTATTTACATCGTCGTGACCAAAACTGGATGCAGTACTCCAAGTGTGGCCTTACTAGGGCATTGTAAAGTGGTATTAATACTTCACGTGATCTTGATTCTATCCCTCTGTTCATGCAGCCCAGCACTGTGTTGGCCTTTTTGGCAGCTGCAGCGTACGGCTGGCTCATATTGAAGTGATTGTCCACTAGGATTCCGAGGTCCCTCTCACAGTTACTACTATTGAGCAAGGTACCCCCTATACTATACCTGTACATTTGGTTTTTCTTGCCTAAATGTAGAACCTTACTTTTTTCACCATTGAATTTCATTTTGTTAGATAGCGCCCGGTGTTCAAGTCTGTCCAGGTCCTCCTGTATCCTAAGCCTGTCTTCTGGAGTGTTGGCTATTCCTGCCAGCTTGCTGTCGTCTGCAAATTTGATGAGTTCCCCATCTATCCCCTCTGAATGTATTTATTTTGTCTGAATTTATTTCAGCTTCCCCCCCCCCCCTCTTTGATGGGAATAAGGCTTCCTCAAGGCCCTGCTGCAGGGATTCCACTTTCTGGTCATTGGGCATTACAGGCTTACCGGTCGGTGGCGTCCTTTGGCTCGCCTCGGCCCCCCCAGCCACAGTAGCATGCGTAAGACAGGTAGGTGGTAAGAGGGTTTTTCCCCGTCGCTTCCTTGATCATCTTCCCGAATTGCAGCAGGTTCCCTTCGACTGTAAAAAGACAGAAAGTTTCAGCCTCCCTCGGCTTCTCTGTAGGGTTAATGGCAGATGCTGGCAGTCCTCGCTTAACGGCCACAGCAAAACAAGATGAGATGACAGGATGCCTCGCTTAACAGTGAATTTCCCTGTCCCGATGTCGGTCACTAACGTCAAAGCCAACCTGTAACCCCTCCGTTTCACCTTCTGCAAAGAGAGCAGAATTAGCTGCCCATTTTACAGTTTTGCTTCACTCACCGCCCACCAGCAACACGGCCATTATCCAGAGAGTCCTCATCCTCCCAAATCCAGACCTGGGAATGGACAGACCCCGTTAATCGCCTCCGCTGGTGAAAAGTCTGGAAAATGGTCCTTAGAACGGTCACTAAACGAACGGTTGTAAGTCAAGGATGACCTGTAGGCAAGGATCAGAAGGAGAAGCCGGGCAGGGTAAAATGGCAACCATGTGGCTATTCACACCTGTCAGGCTCCCTCTGCTCCTCTGCCCCCTGGAGACGCGGCTGGCACCTTTTATGTGGTAGGGGAGGGACTTCCCCAGTCCTCCTGGCAGGTGATCCTCGCTGTCACCTGGCGGGCCATCTTCAGGAACTCTCCAGGTGGGTTTCCTTCCCGTCTCCAAGCGAGGATCCCGAACTTCCGTCCCTTGGGGCATCCTCGGGTGGCAGATGGAGTTGGGGGTCTCGTGGGTGAGATTGAGGAGGGGGCTTTGCACCTCTTGAGTAGGATCCCTTAAGGCCAGGCAGTTCTCTGTTGGGTCCACCCAACCGCAGAGCATTTTCCTAATCTGGGTGTGCCAGATGTTTGGACAAAATGAGGCCGTACATTGGAATTCGTTCCTGGGACCTTAAGGCCTTAAAACAGCCAAGTGAGTTTCCGCTTCTTCCCCACTGCTGCGTTTCCTAACACTGATGAAAAGGTTTTGGAAACCTTGAAGGGTGTGTGTGTCCTGAGAGACCCCCGTTTTCAATTACCCAGGGGTGGATTAATCCATTAGAAATGAATCCTCCAGGCTCAGAGAGCACCCAGCACCTCACCAGCCTGACTCTGGCAGCAGGTGTGCCCCGAGTACAGACAGATTCGCCCATCGGATGCAAAAGTGCCCTCCCAGCCACCCACCTGCCCCCCTCAAGATCCCCGGCTGCTGGAGGAGCCCTCTAGGGTTGCTATCTCAGCCCTAAACTTTGGGGCACTAAGTTACCTCCCCTTTTTGTGTGAAAAATTGTGTGTCTCAGATGTGTGGGCCCAGAGTCTCCCCACGCAAGGATAAGAGAGTTTAAGAGTTTTTTATTTCTCACTTTCTGGTTTGACACACTTGGCAACCTTCAAGGCAAGACCCCCCCCCCCAGGCATCAGCAGTGGGGAGCTGGTCCCCTGCACAGGAGGTTTGGGTAGAAGGTGTATGTCTTCTGGTACCGGCCTACATTTTGCTTTACACACAGCACCAGCGCCCGGTCACAGCTGCAGCTCTCCTGTTGGCCCCAGTTGGCACTGCTGCCTGCCATAGGAGACACCCATACATGGAGGAGAGGGGACCCCAAGGAGAAAGATGTGAGGAGCCTGTTGGGCTGCCTGTTGGGCAGCTTTGGCTGGGATCTTTCAAGGTCCTTCTTTCACGTTGTTCTAGAAAGCAGATTCTCAGGATCGGGGCCAATGGGGTTGCTGATCCAGAGAGGAGATCCCTCTGGCCTGCTGGCTGTGTTTGTGCGTGTTTGTGTGTGTGTGCGTGCCCCAAAATAGCTCCTGCAAGCTTCCTACACCCAGCCCAACTCACCACACTGGATCTCCCCCCAGCGGTAACTGTAGGGGTAGCAGGTGATTTGGGGATGGCAGCCCCGTTTCTGCAGCTGGTGGTAGCAGCAGTCGTGCCTCTGGCAACACCTGGGGGAGCAGGCAAAGAGGGGGTGACTCCCGGGAGGGGGTGACTCTGCCCCCCGCCTTTTCCCTTCAGCCTCCATGGGGCCTTTCAAATATTTTCAGACGGAATTCTGGGAGCCCAGAACATCTGGAGGCTCGCCAGCTTCTCAGAGAAGTGGACGTGGTGGGTGGTCACCCCCCCTTACCTGTCAGTGGCATCCTTGGGTCTCCCTCTGCCCCCCAGGCCGCAGTGGCCCCCACAGGAGGAATAATGTGGGACGGCTTTCTTGCCGGTCACTTGAATGACCATGGGGTAGAGTTGCACCAAGCCTCCGTGGATCACGGTCAACTCTGGAAAACAACGATGGTTGAAATGCCAGGAACTGAGAAGCATCCCAACCACAATTTGGTCACTAAATCAGTCATGCCCAATTTCATTTCCCACCGTCATTAAACAAATCCAGCCTCCCTCACTGGCTTGCCGCTGTCCCTGGTCCTGAACGTTAACCTCCCTCTCAGAGCCCACACTGCCAAAGCGCGGTTGGCAAATTAGGCTTCGTCTGTGATGTAATCCAGCCCCAAACCCTGGCTTGTGCTCTGAGGCATTACATGAATCCTGCTAATTGTGGCTTGTTCGTGATTAAAATAAAAGGCGGCTTGGATCGCTGAACTCAGCTGGATGCCTGCAAGATCCGTCTTCTGGTGGGCTCTGGGCTGAGCCATCCAATCGTAGAACCGTGGAGTTGGATCATCTAGTCCAACCCTCTGCACAGTGCAGGGAAAGCAAGGCGGCCTGCCCTGAGGGGCAGCTGTCCAGCTCTTCCTCAGGGAGGGAGAACCCGCCACCTTTGGCCCTTACCGCATGTGACCGTGTCTTTCCTGATGGAGTAGAAATATTTCTCCATTTTGGGTTTGCAGTGGCGCCACGACAGGGCCTGATAGCAGCAGTCATGAACTTGGCAACACCTGGAAGCAACGAACAGAACCACAATTGTGCGGCCAAGGTAACAACGTCACTGCATCCGTCTCGGCATCCGGGGCCGTTGGGCGCCTGCCTGGGACAATATTTTGAAAGCAAACTCTGAAAACGTGAGCGAAGGCCAGGTGGCTTTGTGGTTTTCACAGGGAATAAGTGGTTTAAGGTCACTTCGGGACCTGGGGCCACGTCGCCCGTGTCTGGTTCTTGGATTTTAGGGGGGACAACCACCCTCTGGCTGACTTAAGAATTGCAGTGATCCGCTCAGCCACTGTAGCAAGAAACGCTGTAAAATGGGGCAAAAGTCACTTAATAACTGTCTCAGTTATTTTGGTGTTAACTGTGGTCATAAGGCGAGGACTGCCTGTATCCCAGAAGGTGTCGGGGGCAGCAGGGGTGGCGGGGAGAAGCAGTCCTGAAATAGGAATTTTATTTATTTTTAAACTTATTTGCCGGTACAATTAAAAAGGAAGGCCAATGAAAAGGCTCGTAAAGCTAAGAAGCAGAACGATGCCCATTTCCGGGACCAAACCCTTAAGCGGGAAGGGAGCTGGGTGAAGAGAGCTGCCTGTGGAGAGGCCAGCCGCTGACCTCTGCCACCCGAGGCTGCCCCAGGGATGGACGATCGGGTTTCGCTTGGAGACGGGAAGGGAAACCGCCTGGAGAGGTTTCTGAAGAGGGCCCTCCAGATGAGAGCAAGGGTCACCTGCCGGGAGGACTGGGGAAGCCCCTCCCCGCCACATAAAAGGTGCCAGCACCATCTCCAGGGGGCAGAGGAGCAGAGGGAGCTTGGAGGGAGAAGCTGGGGTGCTTCCGGACCCCCCCTTGACCCTGACACAAGGCCGCCAGGTGTAGCCACATCGTTGCCATTTTCCCCTGCCCGGCTTCTCCTTCTGATCCTTGCCTACAGGTTATCCTTGACTTACAACCGTTCGTTTAGTGACCGTTCTAAGGGCCATTTTCCAGACTTTTCACCAGCGGAGGCGATTAACGGGGTCTGTCCATTCCCAGGTCTGGATTCGGGAGGATGAGGACTCTCTGGATAATGGCCGTGTTGCTGCTGGGCGGTGAGTGAAGCAAAACTGTAAAATGGGCAGCTAATTCTGCTCTCTTTGCAGAAGGTGAAAGGGAGGGGTTACAGGTTGGCTTTGACGTTAGTGACCGACATCGTGACAGGGAAATTCACCGTTAAGCGAGGCATCCTGTCACCACATCATGTTTTGCTGTGGCTGTTAAGCGAGGACTGCCAGCATCTGCCATTAACCCTACGGAGAAGCCGAGGGACGCTGAAACTTTCTCTCTTTTTCCAGTCGAGGGGAGCCTGATTGAATTGTGGAAGATGATCAAGGAAGAGACGGGGAAAAACCCATTTCCCTCCTACACCTTTTACGGATGCTACTGTGGCCTGGGGGGCCAAGGCCGGCCACGGGACGCCACTGACCGGTAAGCCCGTAACGCCCAATGACCAGAAGGTGGAATCCCTCCAGCAGGGCCCTGAGGAAGCCTTCTTCCCTTCGTGGGGGGGGGGGGAGGCTGAAATAAATTCAGACACTCGGCAACTGGCTCATATTTACGACGGTCACGGAGTCCCGGGCTCTGACCCCAGAATAGCTCCCATCATCCTCAGTCGCCAGCCAGGGTTTCTCGCAGCTCTGGATGTTGGAAAGGAGCCAGCTTGGAGAAGGCACATGCACACACACACACACACAACAAACGCACAAACAGACCATTTTGCCTCTGCAAAATATCTACATTGCAAATGATTTCACACGGGTTCTTGGGACCCGGGAGCCTCTCTGCAGGACCGATGGGGACCCCAATTGTTTTCCAATCTTGGGGTGCCAGCACCTCACCCTCATTGCTGGACGGGACACCCTCTTTCCACTAACTCTGCCCTGCCCCCTCCCTCCCCCCTCCAGCTGCTGCTTGATGCACGACTGCTGTTACGAGAATCTGACCGGCTGCGACCCCAAAAAGGACCGCTACTCCTATAGCTGGGAGAACAAGGCCATCGTCTGCGGTGAGTGGATGCACAGACCCGGGTTCAGATGCTCCCCGAGCCAGAACCAAGCTGGGGTTGATCCTTTCCTCATCTTTGGGCAGCCTGCAGTGCCTTCCTGTAAGCTGCTCTGGGGTGCAAAACTCCTGTCCACCAGGGGGCCACAATCAGGATTCCCTGCATCTCGGCTGCCCTCTGGTGGCCAGGCCAGGTTTTGCAGCCCTCGGCTGAGCCGTCCGAGAGGGTGGGCAGGATTAACCAGGGTTTGCTCTGCCTGCAGGAGAGAAAAACCCACCATGCCTGAAGCAGGTGTGTGAGTGCGACAAGGCCGTGGCAATCTGCCTCCGAGACAATCTGGACACGTACAACAAAGAATATCAGTTTTATGGGGACTTTCGTTGCAAGGAGGGTCCAAAGAAATGCTAAGTCTCTGCAGGCCCGGAAAAACCCCTCAAATAACACAATTGTAGTTGTGTTACTCTATTATTCTGAATGCAATACTGAGTAATAAACAGGTGCCACCTTTGCACTCAATGGGCTTGCAGTCTCTCTTACTACGCATCTTTGTGTACGATGCGAACGCAAGATAGGAAGCCTGCCTATCCACTCAAGATTTCCTGCTTCCCTCTTGTCAATTTGGGAGCTTCAGAAAATTAACATTATAGTCCTCAAGGTTCTGAATAAAGGAATTAGAGAGGATGCCTTCCACTGAGCTAGGATACAGAGTCAAGTTGAAAACCTGGGGACCGAAAGAGAAACGGAGAGGCTCTGCCCCAAAGCAGCTTTAAAAAAGCCATTTAAGATTCTAGTCCTCATGGAACCCTTTTGTGCGACAAATCATCTCTTTCACAAAGCATTTTTGCAGGGGGTGGAGAGAGGAAGATTTTACCAGAGGAGGGGAGGGCCCGATCCCTTTTCACGCCACCGCTCGGAGCGTAGGAGTGGCTGATGGGCAGGGGTGTGAATCCCTGCATCAGAAGAACTCTTACTCCTCATTAAAAATTTTGCTGCCAGAGGCTCCTTTCTTTATATTGCAGTTTTTAAAACTTATTCCAGCATTTTTTCCTTGTGTTTTTAATCCAGGCCGATTGCAGGCTTAATAGAGGGGGTGCAAAATAAACACACACTGAAGGACTTGCTGGCACCGCTGGCACCACAGATATTTATAGCTCAGGGTTGAATTGGGGGGTCCTGGGTGCTCTCTGGGCTTGGTGGTTTCCTTGCAGACGTTTCATGACCCAGCCAGGTAACGTCATCAGCAATGCTACCTCGTTTGGTGATGAAACATCTGCCACAACACAACCCAGCTCAGAGAACATCCAGGACCCTCGTGTGCTCCAAGAGCTGCACAATTTTGTTCCGTCTCCTGCTTGAGCAGGGGGGTTGGACTAGAAGGCCTCTGAGGTCCTTTCCTTCCAGCCCTGCATGGGTCAGAATTGCACGCTCAGGGAAGGCCAAATCCTGTTTGGACGGGGGAGCAGAAGAGGACCGCCTGGGGGATGGGGCGGGGGTGACCTGGGAGGGGTTCCTGCTTCTCCTCAGCTGAAGGGGCACCTGTGGATCTAAGGAGCTCCTCCAGAGTCCCCCCCCATTTCTCAGAGGGCACCTCCGCCCACCTCTGCTCTCTTTCGCATCCGGCGGGCACCAGCGGAGTGGCAGGCAGTCCTAAGTTTACAACTGTTCACTTAGTGACCGTTCAAAGTTACAGTGGATAAAATTCAGGAACCAGACACGGGCGAGGTGGCCCCGGGTCCCGAAGTGACCTTAAACCACTTATTCCCTGTAAAAACCACAAAGCCACCCGGCCTTCGCTCACGTTTTCAGAGTTTGCTTTCAAAATATTGTCCCAGGCAGGCGCTCAACGGCCCCGGATGCCGAGACAGATGCAGTGACGTTGTTACCTTGGCCGCACAATTGTGGTTCTGTTCGTTGCTTCCAGGTGTTGCCGAGTTCATGACTGCTGCTATCAGGCCCTGTCGTGGCGCCACTGCAGACCCAAAATGGAGAAATATTTCTACTCCGTCAGGAAAGACACCATCACTTGCGGTACGTGGGGACACAAACCATGTCGGCGCAAACTTGGGTAACAGTGAAAAGCTCCCAGAATCCCCTGAAAAAGCCAGGCTGGCTGGGGATGCTGGGGTTTGAAGTCCACATGACTGGAGGGGGCCGGGAAGATCAGCTGGCCCGGCCCTTTGCATCACACAGCACGGTGCCCGCGTTCCGATGTAATATTATGGGTGACCCTTGACTTACGACTGACAAGATTTTATGATTTGTTTTTTGCAAGGGTCGTAACCAAACAAAGCCGTCCACAATGGGCATTTTTTTTGCCTGAAAATAAACAATTCTGAGCAGAAAAAAAGTCATAAACTGAGGCTAGGGGTCTGCAGGAGGCTTGCAAACAGCCATAAATGCAGATTGGTCGCTGAGCAGCCAAACTTTATTTCTTAATTTGTCACCTATTTCACCAAGGGGATAAAATGCTGTCTTAAAATGTGGCCAGGGAGAGGGCAGGCATCAAGAGTTTGAATCTGGGTCATAAGTCCCTTTTGGGGGGGGGGGTCCATTGTAACATCTATCCATCCCTAAGCAACCAGGCATTAAGCGAGGAACATTTTCACCTGATTTCTTTACGATGAAGATCATGAGTGGTAGAAGGGAGGGGGCTGCAGAGAGGAGGAGGAGGACTATGGGGTCCTTGCTGCTCACTTCTGGCTGTAATTTGAGGACTACTGGCTGTAGTCTGGCTATAATTCGAGGACCCAACAGGGAACTGCCTGGCCTTAAGGGATCCTACTCAAGAGGTGCAAAGCCCCCTCCTCAATCTCACCCACGAGACCCCCAACTCCATCTGCCACCCGAGGATGCCCCAAGGGACGGAAGTTCGGGATCCTCGCTTGGAGACGGGAAGGAAACCCACGTGGAGAGTTCCTGAAGATGGCCCGCCAGGTGACAGGGAGGATCACCTGCCAGGAGGACTGGGGAAGTCCCTCCCCTACCACATAAAAGGGGCCAGCCGTGTCTCCAGGGGGCAGAGGAGCAGAGGGAGCCTGACAGGTGTGAATAGCCACATCGTTGCCATTTTCCCCTGCCCGGCTTCTCCTTCTGATCCTTGCCTACAGGTCATCCTTGACTTACAACCGTTCGTTTAGTGACCGTTCTAAGGGCCATTTTCCAGACTTTTCACCAGCGGAGGCGATTAACGGGGTCTGTCCATTCCCAGGTCTGGATTCGGGAGGATGAGGACTCTCTGGATAATGGCCGTGTTGCTGCTGGGCGGTGAGTGAAGCAAAACTGTAAAATGGGCAGCTAATTCTGCTCTCTTTGCAGAAGGTGAAACGGAGGGGTTACAGGTTGGCTTTGACTTTAGTGACCGACATCAGGACAGGGAAATTCACTGTTAAGCGAGGCATCCTGTCACCACATCTTGTTTTGCTGTGGCCGTTAAGCGAGGACTGCCAGCATCTGCCATTAACCCTACGGAGAAGCCGAGGGAGGCTGAAACTTTCTCTCTTTTTCCAGTCGAGGGGAGCCTGATCGAATTGGGGAAGATGATCTTCCAAGAGACGGGGAAAAACCCTGTTAAAAACTACGGCTTATACGGATGCAACTGCGGCGTGGGGAACCGAGGCAAGCCAGTGGACGCCACCGACCGGTAAGCCCGTAATGCCCAATGACCAGAAGGTGGAATCCCTCCAGCAGGGCCCTGAGGAAGCCTTCTTCCCTTCAAGGGGGGGGGGGAGGCTGAAATAAATTCAGACACTCGGCAACTGGCTCATATTTATGACGGTCACGGAGTCCCGGGCTCACGTGATCCCCCTTTTGCGACCTCTGGATGAGCAAAATCAAGGGGGAAGAAGGCAGATTCCCCTCAGAACTGCACTGCTAAGCTAAGAACCGCAGTGGCTAGAAAGGTCATAAAAAGGGGGCGAAACTCACTTAACGACTGTCTTGCTCAGCAATGGGCTCAACTGTGGCTGTAAGACGAGGACCATCTGTACGTGGAAGAGCCCCTTCCCCTGACCCCAGAACAGCTCCCATCGTCCTCAGTCGCCATCCAGGGTTTGTCACAACTCCGGATGGTGGAAAGGAACCAGCTTGGAGAAGGCACACACGGACACACACAACAAACACACAACAAACACACAACCAGACCATTTTGCCTCTGCAAAATATCTCCATTGCAAATGATTTCACACTGTACTCTGCAGGACCGGTGGGGACCCCAATCGTTTTCCAATCTTGGGGTGCCAGTGCCTCACCCCCATTGCTGGACAGGGGACCCTCTTTCCGCTAACTCTGACCCGCCCCGTCCCTCCCTCCCTCCCTCCAGCTGCTGCTTCGTGCACAAATGCTGTTACAAAAAAGTGACTGGCTGCGACCCCAAAAAGGACCGCTACTCCTATAGCTGGGAGAACAAGGCCATCGTCTGCGGTGAGTGGATGCACAGACCCGGGTTCAAATGCTCCCCGAGCCGGAACCAAGCTGGGGTTGATCCTTTCCTCATCTTTGGGCAGCCTGCAGTGCCTTCCTGTAAGCTGCTCTGGGGTGCAAAACTCCTGTCCACCAGGGGGCCACAATCAGGATTCCCTGCATCTCAGCTGCCCTCTGGTGGCCAGGCCAGGTTTTGCAGCCCTCGGCTGAGCCGTCCGAGAGGGTGGGCAGGATTAACCAGGGTTTGCTCTGCCTGCAGGAGAGAAAAACCCACCATGCCTGAAGCAGGTGTGTGAGTGCGACAAGGCCGTGGCAATCTGCCTCCGAGAAAATCTGGGCACGTACGACAAAAAGCATAGGGTTACCGTGAAATTTCTTTGCAAGGCGCCAGAGTCATGCTAAGTCTCTGCAGCCCGGGGAAAACCCCTCAAATAACACAATTGTAGTTGTGTTACTCTATTATTCTGAATGCAATACTGAGTAATAAACAGGTGCCACCTTTGCACTCAATCGGCTTGCAGTCTCTCTTACTACGCATCTTACTACTACGCATCTTTGTGTACAATGCAAACACAAGATAGGAAGCCTGCCTATCCACTCAAGATTTCCTGCTTCCCTCTTGTCAATTTGGGAGCTTCAGAAAATTAACATTATAGTCCTCAAGGTTCTGAATAAAGGAATTAGAGAGGATGCCTTCCACTGAGCTAGGATACAGAGTCAAGTTGAAAACCTGGGGACCGAAAAAGAGACACGAAGAGGCTCTGCCCCAGAGCAGCTTTAAAAAAGCCATTTAAGATTGTAGTCCTCATGGAACCCCTTTGCGCAACAAATCTTCTCTTCCACAAAGCTTTTTTGCAGTGGGGGGGGGAGGAAAACTTTACCAGAGGAGGGGAGGGCCCGATCCCTTTTCACGCCACCGCCTGAAGAGTAGGAGTGGCTGATGGGCAGGGGTGTGAATCCCTGCGTCAGAAGGGAGAGAATCAAGATCACGTGAAGTGTTAATACCACTTTACAATTCCTTGGTAAGGCCACACTTGGAATACAGCATCCAGTTTTGGTCACCACGATGCAAAAAAGTTGTTGAGACTCTAGAAAGAGTACAGAGAAGAGCAACAAAGAGGATCAGGGGACTGGAGGCTAAAGCATACAAGGAACGGTTGCTGGAATTGGGTCTGTCTAGTTTAACGAACAGAAGGATGAGGGGGGACATGATAGCCATGTTCCAGTATCTCAGGGGCTGCCCCAAAGGAGAGGGAGTCAAACTATTCTCCAAAAGTGCTTGAAGGCAGGACAAGAAGCAACGGGTGGAAACTCACCAAGGAGAGAAGCAACCTAGAACTAAGGGGAAACTTCCTGGCAGTTAGAACAATTAACCAGTGGGACCACCTGCCTCCAGAAGCGGTGAATGCGCCAACACTGGAAGTTTTTAAGAAGAAACTGGACAGCCATTTCTCCGAAATGGTATAGGGTTTCCTGCCTGAGCAGGGGGTTGGACTTGATGACCTCCAAGGTCCCTTCCAACTTTATTATTGTTATTGTTATTATTATTATTGCTCAAAGATGGCCGGCATGCCTTTGGGCTGCAGCAGCTGCCGTTCTCCTTTTGGAGGCTGCTGAACAACTAATGTTTGGGGCCCCTATCACAGTGGAAACACTTCATTCCATCCAGGAACTCTTAGCCTCCAAGGGGGGCCATTGGCTTGTAGCCCCCCGTCTGGAGCAGTATCTGATTGCTCCCCTTGACAACCCACAAGTTCGTATCAAGTGCAGGGCAGGTTCAATCCAGCAAGCTCTCTTCCCCAACTGGCACAGGATGGAGATCATGACTGTGTGCGAACTATTCCTGCAGTGTTCACTGGCCAGCCGGATTGAACCGACCAGGCACGAGGGGACGCGGACAGGGACCTGCACACAGACGGCAGCAGCTTTATGAGACGGGGGGGGGGGGGAAGGCTAGCTGGCTCTGCCACGGCCGCCTTGGGTCAGGTAGTGGAAGCAGCCGCTCGCCCTGCAGGTGCTTCAGCTCATCGTCTTGACGAGGGCCTTGGAAAAGTCAGACGGTGCGGTTAATGGGTCTTTGTTCAGCTGAATAAATACGTAAAGCTTAAAGGCAACTTCTGGTTCCCTGTGTTTTTTTTTACCAAGCAAAACCGCACAACCTGCACAGCAGCTCCTTTGTTTATACTGCGGGTTTTAAAACTTATTCCAGCATTTTTTCCTTGTGTTTTTATTCCAGGCCGATTCCACGCTTAATAGAGGGCGTGCAAAATAAACACACACACAAGCAATTGCTGGCACCGCCGGCATCACACAGGCCGAGGGAGAGAGAGCAAGAGCGTTGTGTTTGCGTTTTGTTGGCTGCTTAAAACAGCTTCCTGGGGTGTGGACACAGGACACCCCCATTTCTGGCCGTCTGGGAGAAGGACCGGAAGTTGGAGGACCGAGTCTGCTTCCTTTGGAGACCAAATGGCAGATAGGACTCGGCTTGCATTTCACTTAGTGAACGTTTGAAGTTACAGTGAAAAGAGTGACTTACGACCGTTTTTCACACTTACGACCATTGCAGCATCACCTGATCAAAATTCAGACACTTGGCAACTGACTCACAGTTATGACGGTCGCAGTGTCCCGGGGTCATGTCATCCCCTTTTGCGACCGTCTCACAAGGAAAGGCAATAGGGAAGCCAGATTCACCTCACAACCAGGTTACTAACTTATCAACTGCAGTGATTCGCTTAACAACTGCCGCAAAAAAGTCGTAAAATGGGGCAAAACTCAATTAACACATGTCTCACTTAGCAACAGGAATCTTGGGCTCAATTGCAGTCGTAAGGCGAGGACCACCTGTGTGTAAGCTAAGCCTGGTGGGGAAACTACAAACGCACACACAAACGCACCCTGGAGAGCCTGCCAACAGGGAAACCGAGTCCGGAAGTCGTCCGGAAGTCGCTGTCCATCTTTCCAAAGTCCTGAGTGATCCCACAAATATTTTTTCTTAGGAAGAACATAAAGGACGATGTGCTAGACCAGGGGTAGTCAACCTTGGCTCTTTTATGACTCGTGGACTTCAACTCCCAGAATTCCTGAGCCAGCTGGCTCAGGAATTCTGGGAGTTGAAGTCCATAAGTCATAAAAGAGCCAAGGTTGACTACCTCTGTGCTACACTTTGTTATAGGGGCACCATAAGTGCCTCAATGACTAGCCCCCCCCACAGGTGTCCAGAAAGACAGACAGAGCGAAAGGAAGATGCCGTCACAGCACTGAGGTCAACCACGGTCATCTAAGTATAGGTCAACGGTTTCAAAGGTACCGGAAACCCTCTCCGGCCCAGTCGACTGGAGTGGGCGTCGAGACGGGGTCCAGTCTAACCCGGGTGCCTGGTCAAAGGGGTCAAGGTGGTCGAACCTTAAAACGGTCCCCGACTCTTCGGTAGTTTTCTAGGAAACTCCTGTTCCTGACCCGTTTGTAGAGGAATACTTCTTGATTCTTCCTTCAAGTGCTTCCTTTGAACTTTCTCCCCGCTGTCCTGTGGGGCGGATACTTGACACCACCCAAGTCCTCAAAGGTGCTGAGCTTTTGAAGGGCTCTCCGTGGTCAAGGAGGGAAGCCGTGCTGACTGCCGAGGAGAAGGGACGTGTTTCCTTGTCCTCTGAGGTGGGCAGAGCACAAACGAAGCCCCGTGGGATTCTCTGCGCACCCCATTTCTAGCAGAACGTGGGCAGAAGAAGGTAAGAGAGACGTGAGGAGAGGATTGATGCAGACCGACTGGAGAAATAGATCAGATATTTAAGGCGAAGAAGAAGAGCAGACTCAGGGAAAACAAGATGGCGGCGTTGAGGTAGAAAAACGAACCGACAAACAAGATGGTCAAGAAGTTATATTCCACATCCACAAGAACTAAACTGGATTAAATTTGGATTATTCCAAATTTGGATTAAAAAATTCAGATCCAAGTTGCAATCAGCAGGATTAAATACAGGGAATCCTCGACTTACAATCATTCGTTTAGACGGTCTCGGGCCGTACTATTAAACGCCGTGGATGTGCCTGCTTGGTTTTCTGGCTTGTCGGAGAGAGTGATCTGGATGGGCTTTGTGGTCCTTTCAAAGTGGGGTTTGCTGGGCTACGTAATTTCCGAACCACCCTTATGACTAGGTTGACCTTCAGGATCCTGGACAGTGGCTGAACATCCTCGGGGGATCCTTCCATCTCTATGTATCCGCCACTCAAAGGTTCACCACAAATTAGATCCACCACAAATCGAGTGTCAAAAGGGTGTTGCTTCTCCTAGCATCTCCGGGTTGCTGACTTGGAGACTGCGTGTAATTTGTAGCCCTGGAGCTTTATGGAAGGACTGGGGAGGTGGTGGGCCTGGCTGACCGTCTTGGTTTTGCACACACCCTCTGAAAACACCTCGATGATGCCTGCAGGCCTCCCCGGATGAGTTGTGTCTTTTCCCCTTCTTTTGATCCGAGGTTGACAGATCCTGACCTGCTCTGACAAAGTTTGAACTTTTCTAGCTGTCAAGGAAAAAACAACAACTCTTGGGCTGACACTCACGGCATTTTGTTCAGCGCTGAAGGCAGAGCCACCGTGAGCCGGGGTGGACCACAAACTCCATTGTCCTGTAAGCCTCCACTGGTTGGGCTTCCTCTGGAATTCTGGGAAGTGGAGTTAATCAGCTGGAAGGGGCTGGACTAGAAGACCTCCAGGGTCCCTCCCAACCCAAGGACTGTACAGTTTCTTGTCCGGTTTGCTGTTCCATCCAGGAAGGGAGGAAGACTCCACACCCTCTTCAGGATGGCCTGTCTGCTTGGAGGCAGCAGCCCAGTCCTTCTCCTCTGCGGTAGGTCCTCGCCTTAAAGATGGCGGGGAGGGAAGGGGTGGACGAAGGAAAGGCCGAGGCAGAACCCAGCGGAGGCAAGGAAGGGGAACATTCTCCAGATCTAGGGGTTGTTAACTCCATTACGAGTCCCTTATAATAAGGTTGTCGGGTCTAATTCTTCTTAGCGGTTCTCCTTCTTCCCACAAACCTCAAAATGTCTAGTTATTTCCTTATAAACGTCGAGTCCCAACTTACCGCTCCCCCCCCAGGACCCGCGAGAGACCCGGACCACCAAAGGAACGTCTGCAAAGTACTGGGTCGGTCCATTGCAGTAGTCGTTAGCTACCTCGCTTGGTGATGAAACATCTGCCACAACACAACCCAACTCAGAGAATATCCAGGAGCCTCGTGTGCTCCAAGAGCTGCACAATTTTGTTCCGTCTCCTGCTTGAGCAGGGGGGTTGGACTAGAAGGCCTCCGCGGTCCCTTCCTTCCAGCCCTGCATGGGTCAGAATTGCACGCTCAGGGAAGGCCAAATCCGGTTTGGACGGGGGAGCAGGAGAGGACCGCCTGGGGGACGGGGCGGGGGTGACCCGGGCTGGAATAGCCGGGAGTGGGGCGATGGCTACCCTCTCGGTCTCCCTTCCAGTTCCGCTCTTGGCCAACGCCAATTTGATCCAGTTTGGCCACATCATCGAGCACTTGACCGGAAGACGCCCCCTGATTTACAACGGCTACGGCTGCTACTGCGGGCTGGGCGGTTCCCGGCAGCCGGTGGATGCCACCGATTGGTAAGGGGGCGGGGCCTCGGGTGACCTGGGAGGGGTCCCTGCTTCTCCTCAGCTGAAGGGGCACCTGTGGATCTAAGGAGCTCCTCCAGAGCCCCCCCATTTCTCAGAGGGCACCTCCGCCCACCTCTGCTCTTTCGCATCCGGCGGGCACCAGCGGAGTGGCAGGCAGTCCTCAGTTTACAACTGTTCATTAGTGACCGTTCAAAGTTACAGTGCATAAAATTCAAGAACCAGACACGGGCGAGGTGGCCCCGGGTCCCGAAGTGACCTTAAACCAGTTATTCCCTATGAAAACCACAAAGCCACCCGGCCTTCGCTCACGTTTTCAGAGTTTGCTTTCAAAATATTGTCCCAGGCAGGCGCCCAACGGCCCCGGATGCAGAGACGGACGCAGTGACGTTGTTACCTTGGCCGCACAATTGTGGTTCTGTTCGTTGCTTCCAGGTGTTGCCGCGTTCATGACTGCTGCTATCAGGCCCTGTCGTGGCGCCACTGCAAACCTGAAATGGAGAAATATTTCTACTCCGTCAGGAAAGACACCATCACTTGCGGTACGTGGGGACACAAACCATGTCGGCGCAAACTTGGGTAACAGTGAAAAGCTCCCAGAATCCCCTGAAAAAGCCAGGCTGGCTGGGGATGCTGGGGTTTGAAGTCCACACGACTGGAGGGGGCCGGGAAGGTCAGCTGGCCCGGCCCTTTGCATCACACAGCACGGTGCCCACGTTCCGATGTAGTATTATGGGTGACCCTTGACTTACGACTGACAAGATTTTATGGATTTTTTTGCAAGGGTCGTTAACCAAACAAAGCCGTCCACAATGGGCATTGTTTTGCCTGAAAATAAACAATTTTGAGCAGAAAAAAAGTCATACATTGAAGCCAGGGGTCTGCAGGAGGCTTGCAAACAGCCATAAATGCAGAATGGTTGCTAAGCAGCCAAAATTTATTTCTTAATTTGTCACCTATTTCACCAAGGGAGTAAAATGATGTCTTAAAATGTGGCCAGGGAGAGAGCAGGCATCAGGAGTTTGAATCTGGGTCATAAGTCCCTTTTTTGGGGGGGTCCATTGTAACTTCTATCCATCCCTAAGCAACCAGTCATTAAGCGAGGAACATTTTCACCTGATTTCTTTTTGATGAAGATCATGAATGGTAGAAGGGAGGGGGCTGCAGAGAGGAGGAGGAGGAGGACTATGGGGTCGTTGCTGCTCAGTTCTGGCTGTAATTTGAGGACTACTGCATTAAATTGCAGGATTTATTTCTAATGGATTAATCCACCCCTGGGTAATTGAAAACAGGGGGGTCCCTCAGGACAGACCCCCCCTTTCAAGGTTTCCAAACCTTTTCATCAGTGTTAGGAAACGCAGCAGTGGGGAAGAAGCAGGAACTCACTTGGCTGTTTTAAGGCCTTAAGGTCCCAGGAACGAATTCCAACTTATGGCCTCATTTTGTCCAAACATCTGGCACACCCAGATTAGGAAAATGCTCTGCGGTTGGGTGGACCCAACAGAGAACTGCCTGGCCTTAAGGGATCCTACTCAAGAGGTGCAAAGCCCCCTCCTCAATCTCACCCACGAGACCCCCAACTCCATCTGCCACCCGAGGATGCCCCAAGGGACGGAAGTTCGGGATCCTCGCTTGGAGACGGGAAGGAAACCCACGTGGAGAGTTCCTGAAGATGGCCCGCCAGGTGACAGCGAGGATCACCTGCCAGGAGGACTGGGGAAGTCCCTCCCCTACCACATAAAAGGGGCCAGCCGTGTCTCCAGGGGGGCAGAGGAGCAGAGCACAGGTGTGAATAGCCACATCGTTGCCATTTTCCCCTGCCCGGCTTCTCCTTCTGATCCTTGCCTACAGGTCATCCTTGACTTACAATCGTTCGTTTAGTGACCGTTCTAAGGACCATTTTCCAGACTTTTCACCAGCGGAGGCGATTAACGGGGTCTGTCCATTCCCAGGTCTGGATTCGGGAGGATGAGGACTCTTTGGATAGTGGCCGTGTTGCTGCTGGGCGGTGAGTGAAGCAAAACTGTAAAATGGGCAGCTAATTCTGCTCTCTTTGCAGAAGGTGAAACGGAGGGGTTACAGGTTGGCTTTGACATTAGTGACCGACATCGGAACAGGAAAATTCACTGTTAAGCGAGGCATCGTGTCACCTCATCTTGTTTTGCTGTGGCCGTTAAGCGAGGACTGCCAGCATCTGCCATTAACCCTACGGAGAAGCCGAGGGAGGCTGACACTTTCTGTCTTTTTCCAGTTGAAGGGAACCTGCTGCAATTCAATAAAATGATCAAGATAATGACGAAGAAAAACGCTATTCCCTTCTACAGCTCTTACGGATGCTACTGTGGCTGGGGGGGCCAAGGCAAGCCAAAGGACGCCACTGACCGGTAAGCCCGTAACGCCCAATGACCGGAAGGTGGAATCCCTCCAGCAGGGCCGTGAGGAAGCCTTCTTCCCTTCAAGGGGGGGGGGGAGGCTGAAATAAATTCAGACATTCGGCAACTGGCTCATATTTATGACGGTCACGGAGTCCCGGGCTCACGTGATCCCCCTTTTGCGACCTCTGGATGAGCAAAATCAAGGGGGAAGAAGGCAGATTCCCCTCAGAACTGCACTGCTAAGCTAAGAACCGCAGTGGCTAGAAAGGTCATAAAAAGGGGGCGAAACTCACTTAACGACTGTCTTGCTCAGCAATGGGCTCAACTGTGGCTGTAAGACGAGGACCATCTGTACGAGGAAGAGTCCCTTCCTCTGACCCCAGAACAGCTCCCATCGTCCTCAGTCACCATCCAGGGTTTGTCACAACTCCGGATGTTGGAAAGGAACCAGCTTGGAGAAGGCACACACGGACACAAACATACACACGGACACACAGACACACAAACACACTATTTTGCCTCTGCAGCAGGGGTGGTGGGGAGAAGCAAGCGTGAAATGCAAGCCGAGTCCTAGCTGCCATTTGGTCTCCAAAGGAAGCAACCTCGGTCTTCCACCTTCCAGTCCTTCTCCCAGCCGACCAGAAATGGGATCACGAAGCCCACACGGGTGTGTCCTGTGTCCACACCCCAGGAAACTGTTTTAAGCAGCCAACAAAACGCAAACACAACACTGTCGCGTTCTCTCCCTCGGCCTGTGTAATGCCAGCGGTGCCAGCAATTGCTTGTGTGTGTGTGTTTATTTTGCCTCTACAAAATATCTCCATTGCAAATGATTTCACATGGGTTCTTGGGACCGGTGGGGACTCCAATCGTTTTCCAATCTTGGGGTGCCAGCACCTCACCCCCATTGCTGGACGGGGGACCCTCTTTTGGCTTACTCTGCCCCGCCCCCTCCCTCCCTCCCTCCCTCCCTCCAGCTGCTGCTTCGTGCACGACTGCTGTTATGGAAAACTGACCGACTGCAGCCCCAAATCGGACATCTATTCCTACAGCTGGAAGACCGGGATTATCATTTGCGGTGAGTGGATGCACAGACCCGGGTTCAAATGCTCCCCGAGCCAGAACCAAGGTGGGGTTGATCCTTTCATCATCTTTGGGCAACCTACAGTGCCTTCGTGTAAGTTGCTCTGGGGTGCAAAACTCTTGTCCACCAGGGGGCCGCAATCAGGATTTCCTACATCTCCACTGCCCTCTGGTGGCCAGGCCAGGATTTGCAGACCTAAGCTGAGCTGTCCAAGAGGGTGGACAGGATTAACCAGGGTTTGCTCTGCCTGCAGGAGAGGGCACCGAGTGTGAGAAGAAGATTTGTGAGTGCGACAGGGCTGCGGCAGTCTGCTTAGGACATAATCTGCGCACGTACAAGAAAAGATATATGTTTTACCCGGACTTTCTTTGCACGGACCCTTCAGAGAAATGCTAAGTCTCTGCAGGCCGGGAAAAACCCCTCAAATTACACAATCATAATTGTGTTATTCTGAATGCAATACTGAGTAATAAACAGGTGCCAGCTTTGCACTCAATCGGCTTGCAGTCTCTCTTACTACGCATCTTTGTGTACAATGCAAACACAAGATAGGAAACCTGCCTATCCGGCTGCCCACTGAAGATTTCCTGCTTCCCTCTTGTCAATTTGGGAACTTCAGAAAATTAACATTATAGTCCTCAAGGTTCTGAATAAAGGAATTAGAGAGGATTCCTTCCACTGAACTAGGATACAGAGTCAAGTTGAAAACCTGGGGACCGAAAGAGACACGGAGAGGCTCTGCCCCAGAGCAGCTTTAAAAAACCATTTAAGATTGTAGTCCTCATGGAACCCCTTTGCGCGAGAAATCTTCTCTTCCACAAAGCATTTTTGTGGGGGGGGAGGAAGACTTTACCAGAGGGGAGGGTCCGATCCCTTTTCATGCCACCACCGAAGAGTAGGAGTGGCTGATGGGCAGGGGTGTGAATCCCTGCATCAGAAGAACTCTTACTCCCCATTAAAAATTTTCCTGCCAGAGGCTCTGTTGACCCAGAATTAGGAGACAGCATAGGAAGTATCAATTGTGAATATGTGTAGGTGGCCCTGCTGTCTTTGGGCACTTGCAGAGTCACGGATGCAGGATCATGAAAGGGCAGCAAGGAAAACACCCCATGTTTTAACCCACCGAGGAACATACAATGTCTTTAGGGAAACCCCCCAAAGGGAACATTTTTAGCTACTTCTGCTTTCTCCCTTCTTAGCTACAGTGTGCCAGACTTACTGGGTGAAATCTTGATCTTTGCTCGGTGGATTGCTTATGTAATCAGAAAGAATAAATACAAGGATTTCTTCTCATTCGGGGCTTCTCTCTTTTAGAGGAGCCCGTCTTTGTTCAGCTGAATAAAAACGTAAAGCTTAAAGGAAACTTCCTGAATGTTTTTATCAAGCAAAACCTCAGAAGCTGCACAGCATTTTTGGCGAGCCAGGCTTCCAGGAGAGGTGCTCGGTTGGTCCTAGGGAGGCCCAGGAAAGGGGAAGGCGCCAAGCGCGCTCCGGGATTTCCTGGAGGTTCCCCCCCTTCTTGACTCTTCACTGTGGATTTTAGTAGGAACCAGTTTTTTTCTTCTTTTTTGGTTCCCTTTTACTTGGTTCCTGCATGCTCAGGAGGGCTGAAGATAGCGTAAGATACAAAGATACACATTGTTTTGTTGCAGAGGCTTTCCTAGGGGAGTGTGTTTGTGTTTGCGTGCGTGCGTGCGTGTGTGTGTGTGTAAAAGTGTGCATGTTTCCTTGAATCATTTCCCATCGTTCACCAAAGCTGGGTGGAAGAGTTTGCCTTAGCCGCACCTAACCGCCTGCCAATGTCTGGGGGTGTTTAGAAAGCAAGGGGGCTAACCTTGTACTCTCGTGCTTGTGAGTGTTGAACTTGTGGTTGCTCTGAGGTTTGTGGTTGCTCCTTATATATATTTCCCGCTATTGACCAGGCCTAGGCATGACACTGATCTTAGCCAAAGGTCAGTGGTACTTGGTCTCATCCAGTGGCCTATTTCTCCAAACAACTTGATCCGCATCTACATGGAGGGAAGTGTGTAGTGGGGTGCCCCAGGGCTCTGTTCTGGGCCCAGTGCTCTTCAACATCTTCATCAACAATTTGGACGAGGGCATAGTACCCCTTGAGTAGTTTAAACGTCTGCTATGGTTCGACCGTCCTTATCGGTTGTGAGGTCTTCTGTCCGAATCCTATGTCCTCCTAGACCTGTCTGAACTTGTGACCCGCGATAGATTGTTTTACTTTAAGTTACCACTTTTTTCATTCCAAGATGTAAATCCGTTCTTTTTGGTTTACATGTCCATATCATATCGGGGGTAACTTGCTCAATAGTAGTAACTGTGAGAGGGACCTTGGAGTCCTAGTGGACAATCATTTAAATATGAGCCAGCAGTGTGCTGCAGCTGCCAAAAAAGCCAACACAGTGCTAGTCTGCATGAACAGAGGGATAGATCACGTGAAGTATTAATACCACTTTACAATGCCTTAGTAAGACCACACTTGGAATACTGCATCTAGTTTTGGTCACCACGATGCAAAAAAGATGTTGAGAGTCTAGAAAGAAAAAAAGAGAAGAGCAACAGAGATGATCAGGGGACTGGAGGCTAAAGCATATAAGGAACGTTTGCTGGAATTGGGTATGTCAGGTTTAATGAAGAGAAGGACGAGGGGGGACATGATAGCAGTGTTCCAGTATCTCAGGGGCTGCCACAAAGAAGAGGGAGTCAAGCTATTCTCCAAAGCACCTGAGGGCAGGACAAGAAGCAATGGATAGAAACTAATCAAGGAGAGAAGCAACCTAGAACTAAGGAGAAACTTCCTGGCAGTTAGAACAATTAACCAGTGGAACAACCTGCCTCCAGAAGCAGTGAATGCTCCCACACTGGAAGTTTTTAAGAAGAAACTGGACAGCCATTTCTCCGAAATGGTATAGGGTTTCCTGCCTGAGCAGTGGGTTGGACTTGATAACCTCCAAGATCCCTTCCAACTTTATTGTTGTTGTTGTTATTATTATTATTGCTCAAAGATGGCCGGCATGCCTTTGGGCTGCAGCAGCTGCCGTTCTCCTTTTGGAGGCTGCTGAACAACTAACTTTTGGGGCCCCTACCACAGTGGAAACACCTCATTCCATCCAGGAACTGTTAGCCTCCAAGGGGGGCCATTGGCTTGTAGCCCCCCGTCTGGAGCAGTATCTGATTGCTCCCCTTGACAACCGACAAGTTCGTATCAAGTGCAGGGCAGGTTCAATCCAGCAAGCTCTCTTCCCCAACTGGCACAGGATGGAGATCATGACTGTGTGCGAACTATTCCTGTAGTGTTCACTGGCCAGCCGGATTGAACTGACCAGGCACGAGGGGATGCGGACAGGGACCTGCACACAGACGGCAGCAGCTTTATGAGACGGGGGGGGGGGGAAGGCTAGCTGGCTCTGCCACGGCCGCATTGGGTCAGGTAGTGGAAGCAGCCGCTCGCCCTGCAGGTAGTTCAGCTCATCGTCTTGACGAGGGCCTTGGAAAAGTCAGACGGTGCGGTTAATGGGTCTTTGTTCAGCTGAATAAACACGTAAAGCTTAAAGGCAACTTCTGGTTCCCTGTGTTTTTTTTTACCAAGCAAAACCGCACAACCTGCACAGCAGCTCCTTTGTTTATACTGCGGGTTTTAAAACTTATTCCAGCATTTTTTCCTTGTGTTTTTATTCCAGGCCGATTCCACGCTTAATAGAGGGCGTGCAAAATAAACACACACACAAGCAATTGCTGGCACCGCCGGCATCACACAGGCCGAGGGAGAGAGAGCAAGAGCGTTGTGTTTGCGTTTTGTTGGCTGCTTAAAACAGCTTCCTGGGGTGTGGACACAGGACACCCCCATTTCTGGCCGTCTGGGAGAAGGACCGGAAGTTGGAGGACCGAGTCTGCTTCCTTTGGAGACCAAATGGAAGATAGGACTCGGCTTGCATTTCACTTAGTGAACGTTTGAAGTTACAGTGAAAAGAGTGACTTACGACCGTTTTTCACACTTACGACCATTGCAGCATCACCTGATCAAAATTCAGACACTTGGCAACTGACTCACAGTTATGACGGTCGCAGTGTCCCGGGGTCATGTCATCCCCTTTTGCGACCGTCTCACAAGGAAAGGCAATAGGGAAGCCAGATTCACCTCACAACCAGGTTACTAACTTATCAACTGCAGTGATTTGCTTAACAACTGCCGCAAAAAAGTCGTAAAATGGGGCAAAACTCAATTAACACATGTCTCACTTAGCAACAGGAATCTTGGGCTCAATTGCAGTCGTAAGGCGAGGACCACCTGTGTGTAAGCTAAGCCTGGTGGGGAAACTACAAACGCACACACAAACGCACCCTGGAGAGCCTGCCAAAAGGGAAACCGAGTCCAGAAGTCGTCCGGAAGTCGCTGTCCATCTTTCCAAAGTCCTGAGTGATCCCACAAATATTTTTTCTTAGGAAGAACATAAAGGACGATGTGCTAGACCAGGGGTAGTCAACCTTGGCTCTTTTATGACTCGTGGACTTCAACTCCCAGAATTCCTGAGCCAGTTTAGCTAAGCTGGCTCAGGAATTCTGGGAGTTGAAGTCCACGAGTCATAAAAGAGCCAAGGTTGACTACCCCTGTGCTAGACTTTGTTATAGGGGCACCATAAGTGCCTCAATGACTAGCCCCCCCCCCAGGTGTCCAGAAAGACAGAGAGAGCGAAGGGAAGATGCCGTCACAGCACTGAGGTCAACCACGGGGTAGATTCATATCCAGTTGCCAAAGTTTCCATGGCCTTTGGGAGAGGCCGGGTCAGCTGACCTCACCCGCAGCTCTGCCCCAGGTCAGATTGGGCCCACGGACCAGTTTCCCCAGTTCCACCAGCTTGGAATTTTGCCAGGGGCTGAGAAGCCATCAAAAGATCCTTTGAGGACAAGGACTGGGCAAACATCTCCTTATNTGCTCAGGGAATATTATTCCAACAGCCCAGATTAAGAAGAATCGCCAAGAGGAAGAAGGGTGTTTGGAGTTTTACAGATCAATAAAGGAATATTTGCAGCTCAGGGTTGAATGGCGAGGGGGGGGTCCTGGGCGCTCTCTGGGCCTGGTGGTTTCCTTGCAGACGTTTCATGACCCAGCCAGGTAACGTCATCAGCAATTCTACCTCGTTTGGTGATGAAACATCTGCCACAACACAACCCAGCTCAGAGAACATCCAGGAGCCTCGTGTGCTCCAAGAGCTGCACAATTTTGTTCCGTCTCCTGCTTGAGCAGGGGGGTTGGACTAGAAGGCCTCCGAGGTCCCTTCCTTCCAGCCCTGCATGGGTCAGAATTGCACGCTCAGGGAAGGCCAAATCCTGTTTGGACGGGGGAGCAGGAGAGGACCGCCTGGGGGACGGGGCGGGGGTGACCCGGGCTGGAATAGCCGGGAGTGGGGCGATGGCTACCCTCTCGGTCTCCCTTCCAGTTCCGCTCTTGGCCAGCGCCAATTTGATCCAGTTTGGCCACATCATCGAGCACTTGACCGGAAGACGCCCCCTGATTTACAACGGCTACGGCTGCTACTGCGGGCTGGGCGGTTCCCGGCAGCCGGTGGATGCCACCGATTGGTAAGGGGGCGGGGCCTCGGGTGACCTGGGAGGGGTCCCTGCTTCTCCTCAGCTGAAGGGGCACCTGTGGATCTAAGGAGCTCCTCCAGAGCCCCCCCATTTCTCAGAGGGCACCTCTGCCCACCTCTGCTCTCTTTCGCGTCCGGCGGGCACCAGCGGAGTGGCAGGCAGTCCTCAGTTTACAACTGTTCACTTAGTGACCGTTCAAAGTTACAGTGGATAAAATTCAGGAACCAGACACGGGCGAGGTGGCCCCGGGTCCCGAAGTGACCTTAAACCAGTTATTCCCTGTAAAAACCACAAAGCCACCCGGCCTTCGCTCACGTTTTCAGAGTTTGCTTTCAAAATATTGTCCCAGGCAGGCGCCCAACGGCCCCAGAGACGGACACAGTGATGTTGTTACCTTGGCCGCACAATTGTGGCTCTGTTCTTTGCTTCCAGGTGTTGCCAAGTTCATGACTGCTGCTATCAGGCCCTGTCGCAGCGCCACTGCAAACCCAAAATGGAAAAATATTTCTACTCCATCAGGAAAGACACCGTCACTTGTGGTATGTGGGAACACAAATCATGTCGGCGCAAACTTGGTAACAGTGAAAAGCTCCCAGAATCCCCTGCGAAAGCCAGGCTGGCTGAGGATGCTGGGGTTTGAAGTCCACACGACTGGAGGGGGCCGGGAAGATCAGCTATTTTATACCCCCTATTTTACCAAGGGGGTAAAAGGCTGTCTTAAAACATGGCCAGGGAGAGGGCTGGCATCAGGAGTTTGAATCTGGGTCATTAGTCCCTTTTTTTGGGGGGGGGGGTTCCATTGTAACTGCTAACCGTCCCTAAGCAACCGGTCATTAAGTGAGGAACGTTTTCGCCCGTGATTTCTTTTCGATGAAGTGTTTCTCCCAGGGATGCTGTTTGAGAACCGCCTCTCCAAATTTGGGGGAAGGTCCCAGTTGGATGGGAGGGGCTCCCAGATCAAAACCAGGCGAGGAAAGACCCCCCCCTCACGGACCCCTCTCCTCTCCAGGTGGGGAGACCGAGTGCCGGAGGGAAACCTGCGAGTGTGACAAAGCCGCAGCCCTCTGCTTCCGCCACTCGAAGTTTCAAGGCCAGTACATCCGCTACCGCAACCGCCTGTGCGAAGGACCCACACCGCCTTGCCAGGGGGTCTGCCCCCGCTGGGCCCCCACGAAGGGGGGCTGAGGCCGGCCCTCCCGAAACCGCCCCGTCCCTGCACGGCCTCCTCTTGCACGTCTCCGGATTGTGTTTTCGTGTGCAATAAAACAACGGTTCAAAGCTACGACGGACTCGGCCAGGGGTACTCTAAGAGGGGCGTTTATGATTTGGGGGATGGTTTTCGAAGCATCCCTCCCTCGAAGCGGACGACGGCTGCCCTCGCCCTGCGGCCACGACTGGGATCGGAGGGGCCCGGTCATTCCATACCCTGCGTCCCAGGAGCAGCAATTTCTTCCTTTCCCAAACTTGTCAGAGGACTGAGTTGTTTCCACAGCAGGGCAACACCCCCCCCCCACCTTCCCGGGGGGTAGAACCACATATCAAGGCATCCCACTGACGCACACTTTGGAAGGAGCTGGAGACAAAGGAAGGCAGGAGCCGTCTTTGGGGGAAAACGGGTCCTTTAAGGGAAAAACAGCAACCGGCTATTTCATCAACGTGGATAAACTTACAAAATGAACTGAAAAGCGAAGGTTGAGATCCTGGGGGCTTTGCAGAGGAGCTGCCCATGGGGGGGGGGGGGAAGGGATATTTCTGGAAAAAGCTCCCCCAAGTGGTGGCTTCTACCCCCAGCTGGCTTTCTGAAGCCCCTGCATTGCCCTGTCAAGGGAGCAGCCCCCCTCTTGCGAAGCCACACACACCCCCCGCTCACCAACTGAAAGAACCGAGTCGGATTGGAAGGGACCCCTTCCCTGCCCCTCCGCCCCCGCCAGCCCCCTTGAACCTCCGGGCAGGACCACCCCAGTCTTACACCGAACCCCACGGCAATCCAGGAAACCCCTCTGGCCAGCAACTCTTCCTACGCCCACGGACGAAAGGAACCTGCCAGGAACGTGAGGAGGGGGATTTGAGTAGGGGGAGGGTCCCCAAACGGGCAAACCAGCCACCTTTCATCCTGCCCCCATCGTCACGCCTAAGGGAGGGGGAGTCTTTGTGCATTAGGGGGGTTCCCCTTCTCTCAAAGAGGCGAAGGCCGTCCAGCGTGGCCGAGTCAGAGACTGAGGGCCGCAAAAGTCTTCACCAGGGTGACCCGGGACTCGGGCTCCCTGCCGACGGCGTTATTGTCCGAGGGGCCGCCCTTGCCGGTCAGGAATTTCTGCCGGTGCCGGTCCTCCTGCCGCTTTTTCTTCTCCAACCGCTGAAGCTCCTTCTTCTGCTTGGTGGAGCCCTGCCAGAGGAGGAGAGGGGTGGGTACCAGAGGGGGGAGCTCGGACCATGGACAGCCTCCGCCCGGGGCCTTCCAGAGCCAACTTTGGGGCGGGGGGAAGACTCCCAACAGCCTCCTCCCAGAGATGTGGGGGTCAGGTGCCCGGAGAGGTCGGGAGAAGCAGGAAGGCAGGAAGCAGCTGAGTCACTGCACGTGGCTGCCGGTGTCTCTCTGACCGGGTTTGTGTGTTCAGAGAGAGATGACACACTTGCTCTCTGCGGCCTGAGTCGCTGTGTCCAAAAGACACAAGGAGGCCGGTCAGGGCAGACCGTGAGAGGGTGACAGGAATAGCATGAGGCAAAGTGGAGAGAAGCACCCAAGGAGGGAGGAGCCGGCCACCCTCCAGATTCCGGCTGATGGCAGAGAGGCTACCAAGGCCCAAAGATTTGGATGAGGGGTGAATTTAGTAAATGGTAGCGGGGGTTGGACTAGAAGACCTCCGAGGTCCCTTCCACACCTGCAATTCCTCCACCCAAGGGGAGAAAATGCCAAAGGTCAGAGCAAAAGTATCAGACCTGGGCAGGAAGGATGCAGAGGGAGAAATGGGAAGGGGAACGAAGCGGGGGGTGGGTGAGAAGCCCCCAGGCCCCCAGCAGGGGCGACAAAGAGCCAGCAAGGCGGGGGAAGCTGCATTCTCTGCTTTCAGGTACCTTTTGACCCGGGCGGTTCCTTTCCACGAGGTTCCCGTGGGGGTTATTGTTGTTTCCCACTTCCTGGCGGCCCGAACCCCAGCCGTGGCCTCCCTTCTCGTCCCACGGGGCCGGCCTGGGCTGCGGGTTCGGCCTCGTGGCCCGGTTTTCCTCGGCGTCTACAAAGAGAAGGGCCGTGCTCAGCCAGGGGACTCCGCTGCCAGCCTGACCTCCAGGACGAGATCAGGAGAGTGGCCGTCCTTCCCGTGGGGGAAAAAACCGAGGCAGAGACGCCCGAAGCTGTGTCGAGAATCAAGCCGTGAACCTGGACACTAAACTGTCTCTGAACAGGATGTCCAAAAGCCTTTAGCATCAAGCTGGGGATATTTCTGCTTTTAAAACATTGGCACAAAGGGGGATGTTTTGGTCCCGGTGGGCGGATGTATGCCCGTTTTGGTTTTTCTCTTCCTGAGTTAGGTCTGGCGAGAGATTTTTGGGGAGGAAAGGCTGGCTAAAAGGTTAAAGAAATCCCTTCGTCTGAATTAAGGACATTTAAGAGGAATTGTTCGCGAGACGCCACGAAGACTTCCTTCCCACTGAGGCGTGCACCCGTTTGCAAACACACATGCACACAGACCCACAAATGCACACCAGCTTTTCAGGCAAGCAAACGGATGCTTGCTCGCTGTGAAAATAAGGTTTTGCAACAGAAAATTTCTCGGCCTCAACAAAAGTTTCCCTGGGCTCAAATGTTTAAAATCTCTCAGTTTCTCCTTCTGAATTTACAAATATACACTCTCAATTATTGTGGTTTTCCCCCCCTGCTTTTTCTACAATATTATATTATTCTTTAATATTGCATTTATGATTCTTATCCTGGAAGGAAGGAAGGAAGGAAGGAAGGAAGGAAGGAAGGAAGGAAGGAAGGAAGGAAGGAAGGAAGGAAGGAAGGAAGGAAGGGACTTACGGAGTTTTTCCAACTCTTTCATCTGGAAAACGGCAAAGACGGCGGACTCAATGCTGTAGTCTTCTGCCTCCAGGACCTGAGCAATGAAATCCACATCCTGAGAAGGGAAATAAAAAGGGACGCCTTGAATAAATCTGGGCTGTGTCTGGGCTGCCACGGTAAACCCAGTTCCCCAAATGCCTCGCTTAGTAAAATAAATTTCGGGCTCAACTGTGGTTGCAAATTGAAGACCACCCGTATAAACACATAAACAAACTCTGAATGTTCACTAAGCGATAGTCGTAAGTCAGGGACCAGCCTCCCCGGAAGGCAAGTGGGCCTTAACCGAAACAAGAGGGAGAAACCCCCTCACCGAGCACCCGGTGGCGTTGCGGACTTTCTGAAGGGCGTCCTCCATTTCATCCCGAGTCTCTTCTCTCGGCTGCTGCCCCTCCACCTTCGCCTGGGGGGCCTCCCTGATTTTGGCTTCATTTGGGCACAGCATCTGGGCAAGGAGGCAAAAGGGTGTGAGAGCGGGTTTGTGTTTGTGTGGAAGGAGACGGGCTCCCCTGAGCCTGCAGAGTTGAACAACCCTGAGCAGGCAGCTCTGGAGGGCTGTAACACCCCCCCACACACACACACACAAACACAATTTTGCCCAAAACAGCCAGCCAGCCAACCTCTGTCTGCAGCCAAGCGGGTGACGCCGAGTTGTCGTTGATCTTTCGGACGCTGTCGTAGTGCTCGCCGTAGCGATACGCAATGTGGAGCTCTCGGGCGCTGCTCTTGTCCGTCCCGTGGATCTGCGACAGGAAGAGGGACGCTTGAGATGGGGGCCAGAACATTGCATGGGCAGGGGGAGGGTGTTAAGACAAATTTCCAATGGGGAGGGAGGGAGGGAAGGAAGGAAGGAAGGAAGGAAGGAAGGAAGGAAGGAAGAAGACAAAAGAGAGGGAGAGAAGGATGGATGGAAGAAAGGAAAAGGGAGAAAAGAGGAAGGAAGGAAAAGAGGGAGGAAGGAAGGGACAAACAAGCAGAGCTAGGAGGCAGAGGTGGCCACGACCAGCTTAAAACCAACTGGAGTTTATAATAGAGTTTAACTTCCAGTGCCCACAATGCCTGCCACACATTTAATATTTCCCCTTTCACTCCTATTAAACATTACAGCTCAAGAGACCCTGGCAAAGGTTCCAGAGACCTCCTTGAGGCCTCCAAGCCTTTCCTGAGTTTGGGGGGTTGGGGAGGGGCAACCCAATGGTCTGCCCCCAGGGCAAAGCGATGGCGTCAGGGAGCCTCTGTCGGCTGGGCAGGCCTGCTGCAGGGACGGCTGCTTTTCTGGGGAGACCCACCTGCCAGAGGGGGGCGTTTTGCTGGTGAATGACGATGCTGACTTGGTTGTTCCTCGCAAAGGCCACGATGGCGTCGTTGCCGGCAAATGTGCCCGGCTGGGCTAAATTGGCGACTGGAAAAGACAAAAACGAAAGCAAAATTGAAGGATGAGAGTGTGCAGACCTGGGAAAAGGAGCCTCCCTTTGGGAGGGGGAAAAAATGGGCCTCGGAACACCCCAGCCCCCCTCCCCCCATCAGGAAGGAAGGAAGGAAGGGAGGGAGGGAGACCCACTAAGGCACCCCAATTCCTCAGAGGCCCCTGGAAAGGAAACCAAGCTGGCTCCCGGGGGACGGGGGAAAAGCCACCGTCAAAGCCTGGCAAGGCAAGGCCGGGCCGGGCTGGCTGGTCAAGGGGAGCCGCGGGGGACACCCACTGTGCTTCTCGAAGGGGACGTCGTCCTCCACGAAGGGCTCAAAGTCTGCCCGCTGCTGGATCATGTAGGCCACGGTGTCCTGCCGGTGCTTGAGGTGGTTCCGCGAGTGGCCCTCCAGCTGGTCCCCAAGGGCCCTGAAGAGGCAGTTCCTGGGGGAGGGGGGGAAGGAAAACAGGGAGGTTGAGGAGGCCCACGAGGCTGGAGCGGCCCTGGCCCTGGTGGGCCCCGCCTTTGAAGAGCCTGGCCCGGGGACTGGCCGGCGTTTTGCCTCGCTTCATTCTGTTATGATTGTCCTTACGCATTCTACCTTTCGCTCTCATCCCTCGTTCCCTCGTTCCCTCACCCTCGAAAGTGGGTGAGCCATTTCTCTTCTCTTGTCCTTTTAGACTTAAAAATGTTGATCCCCTGACTGGGAAGAGCAAAAAAGCAAAGACCCCAGAAGGACCAGAGGATTTAAAGGCGGCGAGCAACTACAAAGGGGGAAGATCTTTAAGGAACACAAAAGAACTTTTAAAAAGCTGAATTCAGATTGGTTTAAAAAAATACTACTTAATCTATAAGAGGTAGAAAAATTTTTTAGGTATACTTTTAAGGTTAAACAACATATAAAGAACTTTAAAAGAAAAAATGTGTAACATTTTTTTTGAAACTAGATATTGATAAAACAGTGCACGAGGACATCTAGTGGTGAAAGAAGATATTACACTATCACTAAATACCGTAATAAAAGAATCTGGAACTGTTTGACCTTGAGACAACACCTGGTGTAAACAAAGTGCCTGTGTGTGAGTCTACAAGTGAAAAGACTTTTCATAACTATATTTGTTGACTCTGGACATAACTAAAACAGGAATGACTTGGAGACAGCAAACGTTTTACATCTGAGACCCGACTGGAGGAGTTGGATTTGGCCTAAAGTAGTTGGCTCGTTCTTTTTGGTTGGATTTTAGCCTAAGATAGTTGGCTTTTTCCCCCCTCTTTTTTTCTTTTTGCTTGCTCTATTTTGTTGCTGTTTGTTTTCTCTCCTTGAGATATTGGATTTAGCCTAAAGTAGTTGGCTCCTTTTACAGTTTGGATTTTAGCCTAAGATAGTTGGCTGGAAAAATGAGTACATCAAACATCACCAAACTTATTGTGAAAAAGACTTCCTCTGTACCCTCTGTTGGAACACCTCCTAGCCCAACAACTCAGGGATCCATTGAAACAATGTTGCAGCGTGAGAAAATAAGCACCGCTCAAGATGAGATGCAAATTACATTAAAAGTGAATCAAGAAGGGAATTTAAAATCTAAACAGGAAATGGAAAATCAGGGTATCAACCTATCATGGTGGGCACATTTGCAGATGTAAACTAGATATGATAAAGATGTTAAATTGTATGGGTTTTACAAGGAACAAACTGTGTTTGATAAGGTATTGTTAAGTTTGGATGAGAAACTAATTAAGAAAATGTATAATTTTCTGTTAACTTTGGAAATGGAAAGCGAGCAAGTTAAAAAAACAATGATAAGATGGGTGAAAATTTTTGGATATAATATAGAATTAGAAAAATGGCAAAATTTATGGAAAGGAATTATAAACGGACAATGACAACTTCTTATAAATAAAACTTATATAAAATGTTCTATAGATGGCACCTGCCACCAGCAAGATTAGCAAAAATGTTTAAAAATATGTCAGATAGATGTTGGAAATGTAAACATAACTCAGGCACAAATTATCATGTTTGGTGGACATGTGATAAAGAATTATTGGAAAAAGATACATAACTGGCTAGAAAAGATGCTGGGAGAACATGTAGATTTTAAACTTGAACTTGTTTTATTAGATATAATGCCAGAAAAGACTGATAAACAAAGTATATATTTGATTTTGCATGTCACAACAGTGGCAAGAATTATATTTGCACAAAATTGTAAAAATGAAGGAATACCATCAGATGAAGAAATAATAATAATAAAAAAATACTACAATGCGCAGAGAGGGACAGATTGACTATGAGACTGAAAGAAAAAGAAGAAACAGGATACTATCAAACTTGGGACTTATTTTATCCACGGCTAGAGGAAAGAATAAAGGATTAGGAATTAAATATGCATTAGCGAATGTAAACTCAGCACGTTGGTTGAAAAATTATTACTGTATGTATGGGAAAAAAAATCAATAAAAACTTGGGCGGCACTTTATAAACTATAAATTAAAATAAAATATAAAATACAATAAAAATCAAAGGCTCTAGTCCTCAGTGAAGAGCAGAGCAGAGCAAAGCAGTAGTGAGACCAGGCCACCAAGGGACTCTGGGCCGGGTCCCCCTCACCAGCCCAGCCTACCTCGCAGGGTTGTTGTGGGAAGGGCTACAGCACGGAAGCCCCCACAACCCGAATCGGTAGGTCGCCAGCAATGACGTCAAAACCGCGCCACGTAGCCATCGTGGGAGGGGGCGTGGCTTGCTTACCCGTCGCCCGGAACTTCGCGCAGGCGCAGTCCGAGCGCTCGCAGCTGGTCGTTGAGGCCACCGCCGCCGCCGTCGGGTTCACCCTCGCCCTGGGCCCGGTTGCGCCTCTCGCGGGCCAGCGCTCTCCGGGCCGCCCGCTCGTCCCGCTTCCGCTCCACCTCCGCCTTCCCGGGCCGCGCCCGCGCCGCCTGTTTACGGGACATCGCCGCCGCCGCTCCTGTCGGCGCGGCCCTCGCCACTGCGCCTGCGCTGCCCGGCGACGGAAGTGGGAGCCTATAGAGGGAAGGTGCCAGAGCGGCGGGATCAGGCGGTAAAAGAAGTGGGAGCCCACGTGGTGGAGGACTCGAATTGCACCTAATGGATGCTCTGGCTTTTCTTCTCCTCTCTCTCCGCCCGTTGCAGAAAAAGAGCCGTTTTCAATCCTTTTGCCCCTTTGCTGTAAATCATTTCCCGATCTACAAGAGTTCGTTTTGCATAATAATAGCGGTTAACCGCGATTTCTTTTTTCAATCACAGTGGCCAGGCTGCCACTTCTGCTAAAGCCAAACGGGTCCCATATTTCTCAAGTCTGGCCACTTTAAAAAGGTCTGGAGTTCAACTCCCAGAATTCGCCATTCAGCTTTTGTTTTCTGGTGTTTCCAAAGTGAAGGGAAGGCAGGTCCCATGGGTGGATCTCCCTGACTCCTGCCCGTTCTTTATGGCCTTGTTTTTTTTTATTAGTCCCCTGGTCCTTTCCAGAGGGAGGCAGCTTCACAGCAGCCGAATTAAAGCCGCTGCAGCCACCAGGACGTCTCCTTAGGGTGCATCTTCTCAGCCTGGGGGTCCCCAGAGCGAGTTTCTGCCCATCAATAAACCCCAGTTGGTTCTCCTTGCAGCTGATGAACTCCGCTAGTGTCAAAGGGGGCAACTCAGAAACAACTGCCTGGCTATCGAGGGGGCAGCACTCACATCTCGCACAGCCCAAGTTACCCCCTTCCTTTTATCCCTTTCCACAGCGGCTCCTTGCGAGGGCCTGCACCTCCCCACTTCTCCCTGGCAGGGATAGCTGCTTTCAAAGAGAAGGCCTGGGCGGAGACCACCCAGCAGCAGCTGCTCTTTCTAGAGCTCTTTTATGACTTTGTGGTGTTGTGTTGGAGTTGGCTTCTGGCCATCGCTACCCCAGGAGAAGGGCAACAGGGTTAATCAGTAACTGGGCAGCCAGTTCAGAGCAGTCCTGCTCACCTCTACAGGGGTCAATCATTTGTTGACTCAAGCCCCTTTTTGCCACTTTTAGCCATTTTGCTCAATCCCTTCTCAGCTCTTTATCATGTTTGGTTTAAAGATAATCTTTTCTCAGAACGATACACCACTTACCTAATCTAACCTTTCCCAAAACTAGAGACGGACCAGAGGACTGCGTTTAATTACTATATCCAAATCGAACTTGATAATGTAATTAATTTTTTTAGCAAACAATATGATCTACTGCTAGTTAACAGAATGCCAGAGTCGGGAGGGAGTTGGGAGGTCTCCAGTCCAACATTCCCCCCTCCTCGCACTTAAGCAAGAGAGATTCCTCTGCCTTAAGGTCCCCTGGCAGGATGGGTTCTCAAGTGAATAGGGTCCAAATCTAGTTTTTCTCTCTTCCTACTGAGCTAAAAACAACACTTCACTTCAAGCGCTTTCCTGCAAATTCTTGTGTTTTGGAACGGCTCTTGAGGCTTGTTGACCAAGGTCTCAAAGGAGCACACCCAGAGGTGCTGGAGAACCTTTTCAGATGGCAAACAAACCACCTCATACTTGAGTTGGCGAGGTCAGTTTGGCTGCCTCCACCCGTCCTCCGGTGACCTGCAGCCCAGACGATGGTCCAGGGCACCATCCCAAGCCTGTCAACCTGATCCCCCAGCAATGCAAGAGGGCCCTCTGGCCAGGGAGACAGTTGCCACCAAATATGGCCGTAACACACGGACGGCTCTGCTTCTTGCGGCTCTGAGTCATATTCCTTTTCTTAACTGAAACCAGCTCGGTAAAAGCTCTTGGATGGGTCGAGAGACAAGGACGCTCTCCATGGCAAGAATCGCTTTTCAAAACTTGGAAGCCGTCTTCTGAGAAATTGGGACTGCTAAAGTTTCTGTCCCCATTTTTTCTGGAGATGACCATACTGAAGCAGTCAGATTTTACGGACATCTGGCAGTCAAAGATGACCACGTGGGGGATTTTATGCTATGGACTCAATGCTTTCATGTAGAAATCCTGGGGAAGTCCAATAAAACTCCATCTTGAAGATCATCAACTTGTCGCTCAATAAAAAAAACACAACGCCGCATCCCGTCTGTCGCCTGCCTGGGACTCCCAGACTCAAAAAATTGGCCTCACCCGTCCACTGATGATCATCTATTATTAATTTTTGCAGGTTTCTCCCCAAGACCTTCCCGTAAGTAAAACATCGAAGCGTCCCAGCTATTTGAGCTTATTAAACAAACAAACAAAAAACCCCTCACCATATGCATTTCAGATGCTCCCAAGTCTGCTATAAGCAGAAAAGCTCCCATTTTCCTGAATTTCGCAACCTTAGCTCTGGGTTCCTAGTCACAGTGAATGAACAGTGAACTTCCTAGTCTGTTCTGAAGTTCCTGACTAAAAACTCCAAGTATAATCTGCAAACTCAGGCAAGCCTGCTCTGGGCAAATAACTCCTCTGTAACAATCCAGAAATTTCTCAGATTAAGATCAGCTCTTTCACACTCAAAAGGTTTGACTTCAGCACTACACACCAGACTGGGCCGAAGGGACCGCTGCTGGCCAGCATGGAATTGGAATCACAGCCAGACCACACCGAGCAATTCTTAAGACCTTTATTTAAGAGATGCTTGCAGTTTGACGTGAAAAAATCAGGTGTATTTCATACAAATTAAAAATGAGGTTCTTAAAAATCCCAACTTGACCAGATATATGAAACAATTTAAAAACCTTTAAAGGTGTATTGAGAAAAAACAGGCCTTTTAAAAAACATGTTTGTCGCTCCCAAAAGGAGGAGACTGCTTTATAGGTAAAAATAATAAAAATCCCGTGCTGCATAGATAATGCAGAGAGTTCGAGTTATCTGGTCAACAGCAAAAAGCAAGCACTTAAGGTCTTCAGTTCCAAGTCTTCTGTTCATTTCTTATTGCTGGAATTTCAGATTCTGCTTATTTCAGATTCTCTCTTCTTTGATGACTAAACTGGAAACAGAAAGAAAGCCACAAGTAATAGGATCTTGCCCACCACCCTGGAAAAAAATCAGCAGGGGATCCCGGCTTAAGGTTCCCACAATCCCTTGCCCATTCAAAGCCATTAAGCCCGCCAGAGAGTTGGCAGAGTTAAACATCACCCTAAGCAGGCGGACCAAACGAGGGCACTCCCGTTTTGTTCCTTCCATTTTCCTCTTCAGGTCAGGGGCTTGAAGCCCCCAGCCTCTTCTGTGCAAACTGGGCAAAGAGCCACTTCTCTGTCTGGCGCAGCAGGAAATCGACAGCAGGACTCACGGGGAAAATGACGGCTACAGATCCACAATGCAAGCTGCTCTAAGCAAGCGCTACTCTGACCCAAACGCTGCGACTTGAAGCCCCCTCCCCAAACGGCGTCACCTGCAAACGTTGGGACTGTGTTACGTGAAACCCCCCTCCCCAAGAGCACTGGGGATTGGGGAATCCGGGTTTAACATTACGGGTGACTCAGCCAAGAGGGGGGGGTCCTTAAAGCTTCCTGCCACTGTCCCTGGGGAGCCCGAACTCAAAGGAGTCGCCCCCACCCCCACCCCTTTCAGGCTGCCCAGACTGCAGTGCTCCCCCCCCCCGTCCTCTCTCGGCCACTCACCCGGATGATGGTAGAGATGGTAAGCCGGCGTTTACTCAGCCCCGCCCTGCTCGGCCTCGGGAGCGGACGTGTTCTCAGCTGATGGTTCGGCTGCCTTGGTCTCTTTGCCATCTTGTGGTTTAGGGTTCTCTGGGCGTCTGCGCCGGTAGTTGAAGTTGCGACGGTACCGACGCTGAGGTGGCTGCTGGCCCTGGACCTCATCTGCTTGGTTCTCTTTGTCTTCTTCGTTGCCTTCCTCCCTGGGCTGCCGTTGGCGAGGAGGGCCCCTGAAAAACCCGGGCAGGCTTGAGACATTTCACCCCGACTTTTACGGCCGGGCACGATCCGGACACCGCGGGGACTGCAGCGCGGCCTGCAGGGACTCACCTGCGATAGCGCGGTCTGTAACCCCGATACAGGTTCTGCCTGACAGGCCTGCCTTGCTCCCCTGCACCCTGGTTGTCGGCGCCCTGTGAGATGGAGGAGGAGGAGGAGGAAGGTGCTGAAGCCGGCACACCTGCAGCCTCTCTGGCCTCCCACTTAAGACAAAAACAGGGCTTTCAAACATTCAAAAGCTCCTTTTGTTCTGAGCCAGCTGGGAGGCCTCCTCCCCACGGCCCCCGCAGGGCATGCAACCCCACTTCCCACTTCCCCACGCCCGAGAACCATTTTCCTTCCGCAGCCCAACCTCCCTACCCCTCCCCCAGCCAAAAAACAGACAAACAAAAGAGCAAGCAATCTTGATAATCAGTAAGAGTTACCTCAACTAGGTCTCCTTGCACAGGGGCATTGGAGTACTGTGGCCGCCGGCCGTAGGGCCGACGCATGTAGTAAGGGGGGTACCGCCTCCTGCGGTAGGGGCGGCGCTGTTGGGACTGCCCTTCCTGCAAGTTCTCTGACCCCTCATTCTTTTCCCCACTTTCACTGTTTTGGTAATTCTGTGGGTAGTTGCGCGGAGGGCCTCTGCGCCGAGGATATCGTCTGTACTGGTTACGGTCTGCTGCGTATTTGCTGCCTTGCACAGGAACGCCGCCCGGACCTGTAACATTGGCTGCCTCTGCTCCCTGGAAGGGAAAGTGGTTGGTAAGCCTCAGCCCCCCCTCCCTTTGGGGAAAGGGGGCTGCCACACACCCACCCACCCAGAAAGGGGGCAGCCGGGGGAGGGGGCTCCTCACCCACCTTTTCACCTTCAACCACGTCAAACTCCACAGTTTCTCCATCTCCTACACTGCGAAGGTATTTCCTGGGGTTATTCTTCTTGATAGCAGTCTGCGGAGGGAAGGAGGAAGGTGTTAAGAGAGAACAAGGAAACACATCGGAAATATTCGGGTGAAAATCTAATGTTTGAGAAGAAGGCGGGGTGGAGATCAACGTGGAGAAATATACGACAGGGTTCCTCCCAGGCGACTGTGGGATGCAGAAAAATAACAGGGACCTTGGAGGTCTCCTTGTCCAACCAAGACTTTTTAAAAAGTTTGCCAGAGAATCTAATTCAAGACAAACCAGGCCCCCCCAGACAGGAAGTCTGTTCTCAGTGACAAAAGCACATGAAAACATAAAGGTGGCAAAGCCAGGACAAGGACCAACAGGCTCACAGGGGGCTGCACCAAGCGAAGTTCACTTAGCAGAGCCTATGGCAGACAACTAATACTAAAAAACGAACTTAAGTTTAAGAAATAAGTAGCTAGAAAGAAATCTGCACTTCTGTGGACCTGTGCAGGCTCTCAAAATTATAGTTTGGCCATCATGCATTAGCTGAAATCTCGCATTAGAAAAAACTGCTTAAAAAACTGTAAAGTTCCTTTTGTTCTGAGCCAGCACATTCCCCCCCCCCTCCCCGGATACACTTCTCTTTATTTCAGCAAGGCAGAAACGCTACTGTTTTTCCTCAACAGCTAGCAAACAAAGCATCTCACCTGGTGGACAAACACATCTTCCTTGGTGTCATTCCTGCAAAACAAGGAGTATCCATTTCAGAAAACATCTGACACAAAAGAGCCAGCATTCCCTGGCAAGGAGTGGTACCCCTTTTGGACGGAGGCCAATCCAACGCTGGGCCCTGCCAAGGAGAGCGAGATCTTCCCAAGTGTACGCCCTCCGCTTAAATCCTGAGCTAAAAATACAGGAGGAGACGACTAACTTGACGTTTCAGATTTCTTCTTTGAGAACTCCTGCAATTAGCGAACAGCCAAAGCTGGAAAGGTAGGCCAAGCGTAATTTTGGCTATGGGACAGCTCTCTTCTGCAGAGGCATTTTCACGAATTCTTGATGCAAAGCAACTCACAGGAACGCAAAGGCCGTACAGGAAAACAGATGTCCGTTTGAACTAAGGCAGGTATGTGTGCACGTACCTTCTAAATACAATTTCTACTTTCAGGCTGATGTTTACATAGGACAGAATAAAAGCAGATGGGATCCCTCTGCCTGAAAGGATCCAAAGTATTCACCAGACTGATCATACCACTTGGCGTAAGAGTGAGGTCAACAGCTGCAATCAGGTAGGAAACTTTATCAACCTTTCCCAGAAAAACATTTTGCCAGATCGTGCACCTCCACCTGGGAACTGCCACAGATGGGACACGTAACTTAAACCTCCTGCCCAGCGACAATGATTTGCACAGAGAAGCGCACAGGGCTTTAAGAGGACTATAAAAATAAGGGAAACACCCAGAACCTGACTGTTAAAATCTTACATTTCAAAACGTTTATTGGGCACTATTTGTAGAGTGCTGGTGAAGTATGACTCATAATCCAAAGAATGTATGATTAACCGGGTGCAGAACTTGAATGCAGAGGGCACAATAGGGATTTCAACAGAAAGTTCAATCAAGAACCCGGAACCAGCTTTATGGGTGACAACTGTTGCAAGCCTCCCTCTGCTTACTGGAAGGGTCATCTGATCCCTTCCATGCGAGAAAGACTCATCATTTGTAACCCTAAGAATGGGGAGGCAGACTTCTTGTGAGCTTCTAGGCCAGCCCAGCTGCCATCCAGGGGCTCCCATCCCTGATAGGGAGGGTGGGAACTAACAATCCAGCACATCTGGTGGGGGATCACACTGGCAATGGCGTGCCCAACTCAATAAAAGATAGGCATAAGCTGAAAGTAATAACTGTGACTCACTCCCAAGCAGTTAAAACAAATACAGACACACACACACAGCCCCCAGCCCTGGTCACCTGTTGATGAAGCCATAGCCGTTCCTTACGTTGAACCATTTCACTGTCCCCAAAACCTTCGTTGCTGCAAAAGAGAAAAGGTGCAAGACAGGTAAGAACCAGCCCAGCTCAAGACCTCCGTCCTTCTTGATTGGAAGGACTCTATAATATGCATTTATCTTTCAGCTGCAGCAGCAGTGTTTTCCCTATCATAGATCCAAAGGTATGTTTTCATATTGGCTGGGAGAGGAATTTCATTTCAAAGCCCCAAACAAACAACTCTGACTTGCAAGGAGAAAAATCACAGGAGGCCTGTAAGTTTCCAATGCAGAGGTAATAATGAACAAGCCCCTGCAATATCCCAAAGGGGTCCCCCCCCCAAAAAAAAGACAGCTGGACTTTGTGTTTTCTTTGAAAACATTCTGAACTAAAGAAGCGAAATGTTTTCAAAGAAAGCACCAAGAAAGTCCAGCTGACTTGTTTGGGGGAGGGGGGGAAGCATCTTTGGGACAATCAGGACCTGGATGATTGAGAAGCTTCATCCACATTTAGCCCCCCCCCCCCATATGCTGAGATTTTGTTCCTGGCAAAAGCTGCAGAAAAAAAGGCAGCACCACTTACGGTACTGTTCTAAGTGATGTATGTTAATGGCACATTAGTTGTATTATCCTCCTCGTCTTTCCTACCACCTTCTATTGGTATATGGCTTTGCTGCTTGTATGTACAGGTGGTCCTCGACTTACAACCACAACTGAGCCCAAAATTTGTTGTTAAGCGAGATGTTTGTTAGTTTGAGTTTTGCCCCATTTTACGACCTTTCTTGCCATAGCCGTTAAGTGAATCACTGCAGTTGGTAAGTTCACTAACTAAAGTGAATCTGGCTCCCCCATTGATTTTGCTTGTCAAAAGGCTGCAAACCCCCCCCCCCGCCCCATGGCACAGCCACGGCCACAAACACGAGCCAGTGGCCAAGCGTGGGAACTCTGATCTCAGGGCCAGGGAGATGCCCCAATGACCATGTGAGAGAGAGTCCTACGTCACTCTTTACGGTGCCACCGTAACTTCAAATGAAGAGTTGCAAGTCAAGGACTCCCCATATTGTAAGTGTTGTATATTCAGGGTGCATTTACCAGACATGGGCTTTGACTGCCCCAGCCTGGGCCGGGAGGATTCCTGGGGGCTCAGCCCCTGCCAGGTGGGCTCTGCCCAGCCAGGCAAGCAGGGGAAACCAAGCCAAGACTGGGGGGGGGTTGTCTGCCCATCTCCCCCTCCCCTCCTTGGCGGCCATCTGCTCCGCACAGCCGCCAGCTGACGCCTTCCTTCCTCTGGCAGCGGCCCTCCAGCGCCCCTTCCCCAGCCAAGGGGGGGGCGTTTCGAAGCCCCCCTCTCCCCAGGCAAGCCGCAGCGCGCATGTCAGTAAGCAGACAAAGGAAGGAGGTGGGAAGCGGCCGTGGGGAGCCAGCAATGGGGCCGGGAGGGGCTTCTATGCTCGCCCCCCCCGCCCGGCTCTCCCGGCTGAGGACCCGCGCCCCGAATTGATCGCGTTAAGCCGGGCCGAGCTCCGCGCACGCGCAGGAGGCGCGCACAAAAAAAAAAAAAAAAGGGGGTTCCGCGCGCGGCGGACATCTTGCGCCGCCTCGGCCCCGCCCCCTCCCACGCGCTTTTTTTTTTTCTTCTCTCGCCCCCTCCCACCACCTAAGGCGCAGGCGCGCCCCAAGAGCACGAACCGCCTCAAAACGGTCGCGGCGCGCGCCTGAAGCTGGAGTGGGGGGGGGGGCGGAGAAAGGAGAAAATGGCTCACCCACTTTTCCCTTCCAATCAGAGAAGCGAGGGAGGGCGAGCGCGGCCAATCAGCGGGCGGGATGGCGGGACGTGCGCGAGGGAGAAGGGAGGGGGAAGACGGAGGGAAGACGGCACGCGCCGCACGAGGGCCCGCCCACCCTCCCTTCACGCGCACGCGCGCCCCGCTCTTTTTTTTTTTCCCCTCCCCTCCCCTCCCTTTCCCTCACCGATGACCTTCTTGTCCCCGCCGGCGGGGGGCGCCGCCATGCCCAGGCCGCCGTTGGTTCCGTTGCCGCCGCCGCCTCCGCCGCCGCTGCTGTTGCCGCCGTTGCTGGGCTTGGCATCCGCGACGGCCGGGGAGGGGCCCGTGGGCGTCGCCAACGGGGCCGCCGCAGGCGGGGCGGCCGCCGGGGCCGCCAGAGTGGCGGCGGAGGGGGGCGCCTGGGTCTCGGCCTCGCTGCTCATGGCGTCGCTGACTGTCGGTGGACGGTGGTGGTGACTGGCTTTCGCAGCAGCAGCGCCGCCTCCCGCGCGGTGTTGATGGTGACTCGGGGGCCGGCCGTGGGCGGGGGGGGCTGCTCCCTTGCTCCGGGCTCGCTGGGCTCCGCTCTCCGCTCCCGATACCGATCGAACTGGCCACAATGGCGGCGCGCACTCACTAGCCACCCCTCAAGCGCCGCCCCCTGCCCGGCGCTCATTGGCCGCTACGCGCTGCCTGTCGGGCGCAGCGCGGTCTCATCGGGCCGCGGCGGCGGCTCGAGGCGATCGCTGGCGCCTCGTTGGCTCGGGCCGGCCGCCCGTCAGAATCTACGTCCCGCGATTGGTGGGCTCCCTCAGCGTGTCCCGCCCCCGCAGAAAGGGCTCGGCTCTTCATGCGGGCTTGCCCCCTCGCGGGGCTCCTGATTGGCCCTGCGCCCGGGCGCCCCGCCCCCTGGGAGAAGCGCGGCCAGGAAGTCCCTTTCCCGGGCTGGAGCCGTCCGGGGCGCACGTGGCCGGGGAGCCGCGCGGGGCAGCCCCGGGATCCCCCCCCTGGGAGCGGGCCCGCCCTCCCGCCAGCCGGCGCTCCCGTTGGCCCCGCTGGCCGGAAAGGCGCGCCAGAGTCCCGTCTACCGGGAAGACGATCGGCCCGCTCCTCTCCCATCGCCCGCTCTGCTCGAGCCTGGCTGGAGCAGCGTTGGGACTTCCGAAGGTGGCCGCTTCAAGGTCACACGGGCAGCCCTCGGCCGCTCCCCTCCCCTCCCCTCCGCGCCCCCAAATCGCTCCCCGGGCCGCCTTGGCCAAGCGGCTCTGGGCACACGCGCTGCGTTTCTATTTGCTTGGTCCGCGGCTTTGACATGCAGGTGACGCCCCCCCCCCCCCAATGATAGGCATCTGTCAATTTCCCAAGGGCTGCCTACTGGAAGAAGAGAAACGACTGGGGGGGGGGGCGCAAGATACACTCCCCATTCCCAGCACCTCAGACCTGTGTGACCCTCCCTCGAGGCATGAGGATGGACAGATATTTTAAGAAGTCTTTTTATTTACAAATGGGGTGGGGAACAGACACGTGGAATGTGGGATGAAGGATGAGCGGTCAGGAACTGCTTGGCATCCCAGGACGAAGCAAAAATCAACCTGGAATCAGGAAGAGGTAAACAATTAGTCCCCAGCGCTGGGTTTTCCCCACATGCAGAATCCGGGGCAGGGCTTACATTGGTGGCCTCCCCTTGAGGTGGTGACACACTCGGTGCAGAAAGGACTTTGTGCCGAGTTAGACCACAAGGAAACTTGCAAGCTTTGCTCTGTGAGCGAGGTTCCAATCCTCCCCGCTGCTGAGAGGCCACGTGGGCTGCCAACCCTCCACGCCAGGGGCAAGGAACATGGCTACAGTTCTGATTTGCGCTGCAGACACATGGAAATGCGCTGTGTAAACCAGCGTCGTCCAACCTTGGCAACTTTAAGACCTGTGGACTTCAACTCCCAGAATTCCTCAGCCAGCATGGTTTTCATGACGTTTCGTGACCCAACTAGGTAACATCATCCATGCTAATGGTTGGCTGGGGAATTCTGGGAGTTGAAGTCCACAGGTCTTAAAGTTGACGTCCCAGGCATAGACCCTCCTGTCTCGCCCAGATATCCCCTACCCCCCCACACACACACCCCATTCCCAGACAGCATTTTAGAGGCCACTTCAGCTGCACAAACTAAGGTGACACCTACCTACATCTCTCCGCACTGGGCAATCACCACCGGCAGTTTCGGTTTGTTATTCGGCCCGGTGGGCACATTCTGCAAGAAGCAGAAAGCAGGTGAGCAGATATGCAGAATGGGAAAAGAGCAGCAGCAACCTTGCTCAGATAGCCATTGCCAGGATAAAGAGGCTCTCTTGCAGCCTGCTTATAACTTATGTTTGGTACTGAGGTGTTCTTGCAGATGTTTCAGGACCCAACTATATCAACAGAGCAAATCCCATTCCTCACTCGCACTGGTGATGTTACCTAGTTGGGTAATGAAACATCTGCCAGAAAACCACCAAGCTCAGAGGGGACCAAGGACCCTACATTTGGGTTCTCTCACTTTCTCAGGCAGAAATAGCCAGAAGAGTGAAAGGCTGAGAGATTACACCTTTTGGGGGCATGTTGCTCTTCTAAGCTGCCTGGCCAGGATTTGCATCCCGAAAGGCAGGAGAGGAGAGTCTGGGAAGCCTCAGGCTAGAACAGCAAATTAAAATAATTTTTTCTCTAGAAAAGCAAAACCGCCTAATTTTCATGTGGTTTCTTGGATGGCAGAGTTTCATCGCAAACCCAGAGACAAGCACGACTTACTTCAATTTTCCTCATGACTAGAAGCCCATCGATTATTTTACCTGCCAGGTGAGAAAAGAACAATCTTAGTGCTCCAAGCGTTTCTGAATTCCTTAGCCAAGGAAGAGCCAGGCTGGTGTGATCTTTAACCTTTCTTTGGAGAGGGGAACGAGAAGGAAGCAAGAGGGGCTGGGGGGGGGGCGGGGAGTCCAACCTTGGCAACTTTTAAGACTTGTGGGCTTTGACTCCCAGAGTTCCCCATGCTGCTCCCTTAACCCAGTGGGGGGGGGGGTCCTGAGGCAGCGGGGGAGGGGGGGAACCTAGAGACAAGAGTGCAAAGCATTTCAGGAAGCCCAGATAATGGGAACTTCCCAGGGCAGATCTGCCACGAATTTGGGGCGAGGGCCAGGATCAGGAGAGGAGCACCCAAGCTAACGGAGGCAGGGTGCGCCCGGGTCCCGGCCTCCGCCCCGGCCAGTGATGACTCACCAAAAACCACGTGTTTCCCATCGAGCCAGTCGCACTTGGAGCAGGTGATGAAGAACTGGCAGCCATTGGTGCTGGGGCCGCTGTTGGCCTGCGGGGAAAGGGGCAGGCGAGGAGAATGACCTCCCGTGTGGTCAAGCCCTCCCCATTCACCCCAGGCTCTGCAGCCGGGGGGGGGGGAGAATTTCAGAGTGCCTCCATTTGGAGGACATCCAATTCAACGTCGCATTGGGCGCTATGCAAGACCCGGGCGTTGAAAGGCGGTGGTCTTCCTGCTGGGCAGCCCGATCAAGGACCCCCACCCCCACCCCGAGTTCGGCACCTGGCCACTGTTTGTCTGCCAAAACTCAGCAAGGCTGAAGCAGCAGCTCCTATAAATAGCAACCCGCTGCCAGCAGCAGGAAGGGGGGGGAAGAGGGGCTGGGGTTTAACCCTTTCCTCCCAGGCAACAATCCAGATGAGAAACCGGAAATTCAGAGGGTCCCCCCCCCCCCCCGGAGAAGGCTGGGCTGGGTAGTGGCACCGAAGGAAGGGGAATGCTCCCGATCCCCACCCTTCCTGATGCTGGGACCTGGATGGGCACCTTCCCAAGATGCCTGGGGGCTACAGGGAAAAAGAAGGGAACAGATCAGGAACAAGTCCCTCCCCCCCAAGCTACGAATCCTTTCTTCGGGCTGCACGAGTTACTGAAGGGATCTGTGAGGAAGGTTCAGATCCAACTTCAGGCTGTTCTTTACCATGGAGAGCAAGCCGGGTGCCGAGTGTTTCAGTTTGAAGTTCTCGTCGGCAAAAGGTCCCCGATAAATGCTGGCCACTCCAGTGCCATCTCCCTATTGAGAGAGAAGACCAGGGAGGGAGGGAGGGAGGGAAGGAGGGGAAAGATATGGATGGATGGATGGATAGAAGGAAGGAAGGAGGGAAAAGAAAGGGAAGGGGGGATGAACGGAAGGCAGGAAGAGACGGAGAGAAGAGGGGAGGAAGGCCTCATGAGCCATGGGGCAATTCCCTTGGCAAACAGATACAAAACTGCTTATCCAGAATGAGCCTCCTCTAATGATTGTTAAAAAAAAAAAAGAAGTCTAAGTGCACAAGTACGTCCGCAATCACTCCTTCCTTAATCCTTTAATATGCTGCATTTACAAATTAGCATCCCCCCCCCAAAAGGCATTTCCTTTCCCTGCAAGCTATTGAGCGGAACCCCCGCCATCTTGCCAGCGAAACCTCAGAGTGAGCGAGTTCAGTTTGTAGCCATCTTCGCTTCTGTGATGTGGAAGTTAAACAGAATCAAGGAAAGGAGAAGTTTAGAGGAACCACTTCCTTCCAGCAAATGTTAGCCTGTTTTCTAGAAAACGTTTTAAGTTTTCCTGAGAACTTTAGCTCGAGTTTCTGAATAAGGGTGCCAGCCTGCAAGTCCAGCTCCTTGGTGGGGTAACTTCCAATCTTATCTGCACCAATTCCAAGTCAAATGCCCACTTTCCCTTCCGTAAAAGAGCTTTGAAGTACCTACGTTTACAAAATCACCTCCTTGGATCATGAAATCCTTTATAACCCTTGAAAAGGAAAAAAGAAATATTAGGAGGTCAAGGTATCCAACAGCTGCTCTTAAACACCAACTTGGGAAGCTCACAAATGGGCTGTAAATGTCTGGAACAGGATTCTGGATGGCTTGCAAAATAGTGCCTCAAGGGACTCGGTTTTAAGTAACACACAGTTTAACTTAAAGGCCACACAACAAGATTGGGGTGGCTGGCAGGTTTAGAACGCAATTCACTCATTTGAAGCACCCTCTCCAAATGTGGGAGTCCATCAGCCCCGGATGTGGGGAGCTGGAGGGGTGAAAAAAACTAGCCTGCCAGAGCCCAAAGCCCGACGTACCTGTGAAAAGTGCTGCCTTTGTAACCGATAGGAACACCATCTTTCCTGGGAGAGAAAAAAGCAAAACAGTCAGAAATTGGCAGATGCCACAATAGCCAGTGACCAAGATTGCTCTGGGGCCAAAGAGGCAACACTCCCAACTCACAACCTGTCACTTCTCACTGTTTTGTTCTGATCTCGAATTTCCTGAGGTAGAAGGACAAACGACAGAGAGGGGCGGCAATTCTCTTCACTAGCCTCTTATTATTTTTATTTACCCCTCTTACTATGTTTTTACTTCCACCTTTTATTGGCTGTATACTTTCGTATTATTATAATTATACTCTGTTGTTTGGCAAGTACACCGAGTGCTTCCGTACCCGAGGACTAATTCCCTGTGTGTGTCTAACCGCACTTGGCTAAATAAACACATAAAGCGTAAAATATAAAGTTAGGGATTGTTCTCCTCCTCCTCCTGTGCTGCCACTCTTCCAGCTCGATCAAATCAATCAATTTTTATTTTTATTTTTGGAAGGATCAACGGGATCGATCTACCCACCTGAATTCACCCGTGCAAAATTGCCTGGAAAGAAGAAAGAAAAAGGCTGCATGTTAAACTGGGACGCAGAGAGGCAGGTGATTCAGAGGGAGAGGCTCAAATTCAGCAAAGAAAGCCCCTCCATCACTGGGGCCGGGAAGGGGGGAGACAGGACAGGCGGATCGAAGCTGCATGTTCTATACAAGCTGTCCTCGACTTACGGCCACAATTCAGCCCAAAGTTTCTGTTGCTAAGCGAGCCAGTCGTGAGTTTAGAGCAGGGGTCTTCAAGCTTGGCCCTTTTATGACTTGTGGACTTCAACTCCCAGAATTCCTCAGCCACTCTGGGAGTTGAAGTCCACAAGTCATAAAAAGGCCAAGTTTGAAGGCCCCTGGTTCGGAGGTTGTAGAGGGCGAAGGGCTGCCCCCTCCCCCGCCAGGGAAGGGCTTGGGAATTTCTCTCCCCAACAAGCTTTCCTTTTGTCTCCCTGCGCCCATCATCCCCAGCCAGCTGGCAAAGCGGCGGCGCTCTAGGCCGGGCGGCTCTGTGGCGGGCGGCCGCTCTGGCCTCCCGTCTCCATGGCCCCCGCCTTCCCGCCGGCCTCGGGCTCACCTGAAGTTCTCGGCCGTCTTGGGCACCACGTCGGCGAAGAGCTCCACTTTCATGCGGCCCACCTCCTGCGGAGGGACAGAGGCGTCAGAGGCCGAATCCGGGCTCTCCCCAGGCCACTCCTCCCGGCCCCGCTCCCTCCGCCAGAGGCATACCTGCCCGCCGATGGTGACATCGAAGAAGACCACGGGGTTGTTGGGATTGGAAGCCAGTACCGCCATGGCGACCACCTCTGACCCGGAAGCGGAAGAGCGGCCCCTTTTTTGGCCTAGCGCGGCGTGAAACGCTCACTTCCGGGTGCGTCAAGCGCCAAACCGAAGCCGTTACACCGGGCTGACGTTTTTATTTTCACGTTTTATCGACATTAACCAATATCTTGGGCGCCGCGCTCCGGTTTCTGACGAAGGAATCTCACCGTCGATGTGCCAACGGGCAGAGTGTCACGAGCCTAGTTCAATCCCCATGCTGTTCCCGTCCCACCGGAAGCTCCCGCCTCTTCCGCTCCTTTGGAACCGCTATCCCGGTCGCTGGGGAACCCGAAGTGTCGCTGCGTGGGCGCGCGCGCGCCTGTCGGTTCACATCCTGAAGTCAATGCAGCCGCCTATTCGGCTGGGCCTCATGGACGCTGTGCAGGATGTTTCCTTTCGCAAAATTTTATTTTATTTTTTTTTAAAAAAAAAAAGAGGCTACGATGGCCACCATTTCCCAATAAGAGTTATGTTTTAAGCCTCACTCAAGAACAGATGGTCTCTGAAGGATTTCTTCCTTCCTCCCTCCCTCCCTCCCTTTTTACCTTCCCTTCTTCCTTCTTTCTTTCTTTCTCCTCCCTCCCTCCCTTTTCTCTCCCTCTTTTCTTTCCTCCCTCCCTCCCTTCAGATTTTCTCTCCCTCTTTTCTCTCCCTCTTTTCTTCCCTCCCCAAAAAACACTCCGGGACACAAATTACGCTCAGAGCTCCAGAGTTGTAGAAACAAATAATTATTGTTCCAAAAATACATTTGACATTTTCCACGTTTTTTCCGCTCCGTGGTTTTTAAAAAAGCCCCCCCCCTCCCCCCCCGGCCTCCACCGACAGGCAGGAGGGGCCTTTGGGCTCTCCCACCCGACCTCAGCAGGCGGGCTGGCCGGGCTCGTCCTGGCGGAGGTCGGCCGGGTTTCTGGGGACGCCCAGGCAGCCCACCCGGGAGCTCCGGAAGGCCAGAGGGGAGAGCAGGGCCTTCTGCCCGGGCTCGGCCGGCTGCCCGCCCTTGATGGCTTGGCGAAGGCTGCTGGCGTCCGAAAGCCTGGTGACCGAGAAGCTGAAAGGGAAAGGACGGGCCTCAGCCCTCTGGCCGGAGAGTCGGAGGTCCTCTCAAGCTTTAGTGAGGGTAGAAGCAGCCATAAAACGAGGCTGGGAAGGTAGACTTGCAAGGTAGACTGCTCCCCAAGAGAGAGGCTCCACTTCGCTTACTGGGTCCCCTTGGACAGTCGTGGTCCAGGTGGCCCCCGTTCAAGCTGCTCCAATATGCTCCCCGCAAGCCATCCAGACCCCACCCCAACTGAAAGAGGATTTCAGGAGCACCTCGTGCCCCTCACCCTGCTCACCAGGCACACCTCAAAGGAACCCCGGGGGCCCCCATGGCCTCGAAGCCGGCAGGAGGGACCCCGGCAGAGACCCTCTCCTTCCCCAGATCCATTTCTCCGGCCCCTCCCCGCACAGCGGCCTCCCCTTCCGCCCACCGTCCCAATGATTCGCTCTCCCGGGGTGTCGGATTTGAGGGCCCTGCTTTTATTCCTCTGGTTCCTGCCTTGCGTGGCCCGAAGAAGGCAGAAGCGTGGAAGGGGGAGAACCTCCGGGGGGGGGCAGCGGAGGCTCCGGGGAGGCCATGGTGAGACAGACGCCACCCTGGCTGCTGCGGGGAAGGGAGCGCCCGGTGTCGGTGTCCCCGCGATGGTCTGATCCCGGCTGGGCCTGCCGCCTCACTGACACACCTGCCTGGCGCCGTACCTGAAGCCGGGGAAGGGCAAGAGCTTCCTCTGCAGCGGACACTCAGGGAAGCCGAGGCTCTTCAGCTCCTGCGGAAAGAAGGGTGCGGGGTTTAACAAACACCCACAGCCACACCCGGAAGACGGTCAGCAAGCCCTGCCGAGGGGGCCTGGTCTAGCCTGGAGACATTCGGACTCTTCCCATCCCCTTGAAATCTCTTGCGCTGGGATTTCTTTGTGGTCTCCCAACCCAGGAGCAGCCAAGTCTGGACCGACTTAGCCTCAGAGAGGGGTAACCACAGGGGCTGCCAACCTGTCCCCTGCGCAGGTGAGCGGCCCCACTGAGGCCCCTGCTGGGCCGTCCAGCCTCGACCGAGGAGACGGGGAGGGGGGGGCAGGCGGGGGCTGGGCCGGCTCACCTCCAGGCTGTGCACATGGATGGTGCGCAGGGCCCGCTCCAGGATCCCAACCTGCAGGCTCAGCTGGAGGGTCCGGTCCTGCAGCTGCTTGTTCTCCCCCTCCAAAAGCTGGACTCTGGGAAAGAGAGAGAGAGAGAGAGAAAGGGGGCTTGGGGTGGGGCTCCCCCCAAAAAACTCCCTCCCTACCCCCTTTCCTTTCCCGTGCGCTTGGCCCCTCCCACCTGTTCTGAAGGGCGCAGAGGGCCTGTCCGTCGCTCTGCTTGGCCTCCTCCAGGCTGTGGAGCTGCTCCAGGGTCTTCCGCTTCTCCCTGAACAGGCCCTCGTTCTCGCTGGTCACCCGCCGGATCAGCAGCTGGTCCTGGGTGCAAAAGCCGGCATCCCCGTTCGCCTGCGCTCCCCTCCCGCCTGGCTCCAGAGGAGGCCGCCCTGCAGAGAGGGACCCCTGGGGGGTCGAGGCGGGGGTGGCAGCTCCCGCAGGTGAGGCTTAAGGCAGCCTAGCTCGGATTGCCCGGCTCGGCCCAGGGCTGCTCTACCTTTTCGGCCTGGCTCTTGGAGAGGCGGACCTCGTTCTCCAGGTTCCGGATGCGAGTGTCGCGCAGCTTCACCTCGCCGAGCAGCGTCTCCTTCGCCTGCCGCAGCCGGGCTTTGTGCCGAAGGCGGCGCTCGCTCTGTTTCCTGGGGAGGCCAAGCGGTGGGGCTCTGGATCCTAGGGGCCCCGGCCCTGGCGGTGGAGCCAGGCGGCCGCCCAACGGGGCCAGCGGAGGGAGGCTCACCTGAGGGAGACGTCCACCTGCTTCAGGATCTGCCTCTGCTCGTCACACAGCGCCTCCTTCTCCTGCCGCAGGGCCGAGAGCTGCTCCGAGAGGCGCTGGCTGCGACTCTGACAGCGCAGGTGCTGGAGGGGGAGATTGGGGGTGGGGGGCTCAGTCGGGCTTCCCGGGAGGGGGGGTGAGTGAAGGGAGGAAGGGAAAGAGAAAAGGGAGAGGAAGGAAGGAAATAGAGGGGATGGGGAGGGAGGGAGGGATGGGGAGAGGGAGGGCCGCTGACCTCCTTGGCGAGGGCCCTCCTCTCCTCCTCCAGGGCCCGCAGGTGCCCCTCCTGCTGCTGGGCCTGGGCCTCCCGGTCAGCCAAGGCCTGGAGCAGCCCGGCCTCCTTCTCCCGCCAGAGCCTCAGCCGCTGCTGTTGCTGCTCCTCCTGCTTCTGCTCCAGCGCCTTCCTGCGAGAGGGAAAGTCAGCCCACCTGGAGCCCCCAGACCCATAAGGGCCCAAGGGGGTGAGCCCCTCCCCTCCGCACCAGACCCCTACCGCCTCTTCTGCTCCTCTTGCAGGGACCGCCGGGCATCGGCCTCCTTCGCTCTGGCCTCCCTCGCCTCCTCCTCCAGCTGCCTCCTCCCCAGGGCAGCCTGGCCCTCCTGCAGCTGCCGGGCCTCCTGCAGCCTCTGCTCCAGATCCTGCGCCTGGGAAGGACCAGAAGCACAGGGATGGCTTAACTGAAGGGCACGGGGCCCCCAGTCCCGGACGGGGAAGGCGGAGGCCTCTCACCCCAGGGTAAGAAGCAATCCGCCCTCCCATCGCCGCCCTCCCCGGGGAGGAGAGGGGGACCCAGCGGGCCCCGGCAGAGGGGGAGAGTCCAGCTGCAGCCCCTGACTGGCCTGGGAAAACTGACCCGTTTCTCGGCCTGGGCCGCTCGCTGGCCCTCCTGGCTCAGCTGCTCCCGCAGGCGGCTCTGCTGCTTCGCGGCCTGGGACTGCTGCAGCAGCTCCATCTCCAGCTCCTTCACCGTCTGCTGGCACAGCTCCCCCTGCGAGGCCAGAGCCCCACAGGCCTTGGAGCTCTCCGACAGCCTCGCCTGGGCTTGCCTCAGCTCGGCCTGGACCTGGAGGGAAACGGGGGGGGGGGGCTGTTGGGTGGAGGAGGAGCATCCGCCTCCCCTATTCCCCCCCCCCAGGGGGGGCAGCCGGATAGTGGCACAATCATTGCCAGGCTGGGAAATGGGCTGAAGTCAAACCCAGGCTGCAGAACTGCCTCAGAGCCACTAGAGGGCGGCAAACCCTAACTCTCCTCCGCCCTCTTGTGGCGAAGGAGAGCACGGCATCCTCTACAGCAGCAGGATCTGCCAGGATCACCATCAGCTACCAGTTGGAAGGGGGCTCCCGGGCTGCCCAGGCCCAAATCTGGTGGGAGGGAGGGTAAACGGGCTGCCTGCCCCCCCCCCGTAGCCTATCAGGTGGTCCCCTTTCTTGCTAGCACCGTGTTTTTCCCAACCGTGGGGAGACTTTGAACCTGGGTGAGGTTTCCCGTCTCTCCCACTGCAGACGGTCAAGGCCGTGTCCCCCTCCTCAATTCCCAGCATCTTCGGAGAGCTGGGACCTCAGTTAGGCCTCACGCCAAATGTTTAAGCTTCGTACAAGTCCCCGTCAGCTGCCTTCCAATTCCCCAGCCGCAACTGACAGGGACATGCAACGAAACCCCCTCCCCCTGACCCGCCAGGCGTCCCCCCCCACCTTGATGTTTTCCTGCTGCAGTTGCAGGTTTTGTAGCCTCAGCTCCAAGCTCCTCTCCTGTTCCAGCCTCAGCTGCTTCTTGACAGAGCCCCCGGAGATCGGCGCCTGCCGGGGGTCCCCGCACAGCCCCGGTGGCTCTTCCTGCGGCTGCAGGGCTCCTTTGTGGGGGGGTCCCTGCGTGCAGAGGGGAGGGGGTAAAGAAAGCACGGCCTTGCCGGCCCCTTCCCCACGGGTGGCCCTGATCTGTACCTGCTCCGTGTCCCCCCCGGCTCTTCCCAGGGCTGCCCGGGGTGGGCAGGGCTGAGCCGCAGCGCTGTGTCTCTCTCGGTGGGCGCTCAGCTGATGCTGCACCGCCCGGATCTCCTTCAGGAAGGCTCCCTCCTCTTCCCGCGTGGTCTGGACCGGCTCCCCCACCTCTCCCATCCTGCTGGCTTCTGACAAAGGAAGGCTGTGGGTCAAAAGACTGGGGGGGGGGGGGAAGAGAGGCAGAGATAGGGGGCATCAGGTAAGGGAAGGGGGTCCTAGGTGCTCCTTCCTCCCTCCTTGCAATAGGGCTGGCTGCTAAATAACAAGGATGACACCTAGACACATGCGGGGGTCTTGGGACCGGGTTATCTGAAGGACCCTCCCCACTTACGCCTACCTGACCCACCCTACAGAGGTCCATCTGGTGGGACCCAGGAGAAGGGCCTTCTCGGTGGTGGCCCCCTCCCTGTGGGACATCATCCCCACGGAGATTAAACCGGCCCCCATTCTGACACTCTTTCGCCAGGCCCCGAAGACCTGGGGACCCCCAGAGTGGGTGGGAGCCCATCCAGTGGCTTCTTTGATTGATGGCCGGCTGTCCCCCGGGGGACGCTGGTGCCTGGAATCCTGGGGCCTGTAGTCCCCGCTGCAGCAACAAACATGGGGGCAGGTTTTAAAATCCCACCTTCATCTTTGTGGCAGGAGAGACTACGCAGAGGGAGAAAAGGGGGAAGGGGTTACACCCGCCCCCCCCAGGGGAGCCCGTGCCTGGATCCTGGTTCCGTGAGGACGGAGGAAGAGGGGTGCCTGCAGCAGCTCCGCTGTTTGGGGCGAGTGGCCCCTCCTGGCCCCACCAGGCCAGACGCGACATCAGTGGGTGACATCAGAATGGGGCAGGGTCCCCCTCCCCCCCTCCCCCAGCTCAGGCTTCAGGAATTCACAAGAAAGAGAGGGCAGGGGGCTCGGTTCCCCCTCCCCCCTCTCAGAAACCCCCCAGCCCTGCTCTCCCTGACCCCCAGCAGCTTTGGAGAGCCCAAAAGACCCTTTCAGCTGCTAAGTTGGTTTCTGGGCATGTTTTTCCCTTCTCCCTCCGATTCCCCTCTTCCTCGCCTGCCGTGTCTGCCAGACTGAGCTCTCCTCTGATATCTGGCATCTGGGAGTCTTTTCAGGTAGGGAAAGGGTGGAAAACGGTGATAAAAAATTCTATTTTTACTGCCTGGGCTAAACAGGGGAGGGACTCGGTGTATCCGTCAAGACCCCAAGGCAGAGGCGGTCCAACCTGGGCCACTTTTGAGACTTGTGGACTTCAATTCCCAGAATTCCCCAGCCAGCCTGTCCTAAGACCAGCGTTTATTTGTCAATACTCTGTATTTCCCCTCTGAAAGAAGTGACTTCCTTTTGATTTAGCTCTGGGAGTCTTCAGTACGAACATATATCAATTTCTTTCTTAGAAGGGTTCTAAGGTTCCAATCTAAACACATCCAGCTGTCCAGGGTCCGAATTACCACGCTGGCTCTCCGTCTCCTCCCTGGCTCGGCATCTGATCTCCACAAACCTGCCCCCTCGCTGGAAATTCGGGGCAGGAAAGTCTGCTTGCCAAAAGCCTCTCCTCTTCTTCCTCCTCCTCTTCCTCCTCCTCCTCCTCCTCCTCCCTTTCCCTCAGGATGTGCCGGTTCAGGCGCTCGCATTCCTGGGAGAGCTCCGACACCTGCGGGTTTTATTTTTTACTCATTGGTGTATTAAATGTATTTATTAAATACACCGACTTCATACATTGATAACAGCTTAATTTATTAAATTAATAATTTTGAACAAATGTATTTCATTTAGATTTAGATTTAAGAAAACATGGAGTGTGCGGGGTTGAATTATGTCGCCCGTGCTTGTGCTGCTTTTTTCAGATGCAAAGACAGGCAGTGTAGTTCAGTCCCACACTCTCTTATGTTTGCTTAAACCTAAATTTAATCAATGAAATAAATACGTGATCAAAGTTCGGATGCTCGGCCCTGACTCACAGTTACCTCCTCCCCCCCCCCCCCGAGCTGTCTGGCAGGGCCCCGGGGCCCACCTTGGCTTCCAGCAGCCCGTTCTTCTGCAGCAGCTTCTGGTGGGCCAGGCGCAGAAAGTCCCTCTCTTCTGCGGCGCCCTGGAAGCCCTGCAGCTCGCCGTGGAGACGAAGCAGCTCTGACCTGTAGAGGTGCAGCTCCTGGTTCCACCGGGAGAGATCAAGCCAGAACCGGGAGGAATTTATCCGAACACGGCAGGAGTTGCACCGTATGGACTTGGTGTGTCAGTAAAGGAGGGTCTTTGTAGCTCAGGGTTGAAATGAGAGGGTCCCTGTTGCGGCTTTCTTGCAGACGTTTCACGACCCAGCTAGGGAACATGGGCTGGAAGGGACCAACCCCCACTTCCTTCCAGCACTGGTGGTGTTCCCTAGCTGGGTCGTGAAACGTCTGCAAGAAAGCCACCCAGCTCAGAGAGCGCCCGGGACCCCTCAAGGAACGTCAACCAATCCAGGGCTCCCCCCCTCCCAAGGGCCGCTGGGAGGATCCAAACGGGAGGCGCCCACTGGGAATAGTCAGGGCCGCCTGGGAGAATCTGGAGGGGGGTCTGACCTACGTGCTTCAAGCAGCCTCCAAGGTGGCTGGCTGCCTCTCGGCCGGTTCCTGAGCCCCCCAGACAGGCCTGCCTCTCTGCCTCCGGGAAGCAAAGCCCCTCCAGCAGCAGCAGTCTATCTGTCGGGAGTTTCTGCTCGCTGGCCTTCCGCCACTCCGAGGCAGCTAGAGGGAATCCAAAGGTCACTTGGGGAGGCTGAGGTCAGTCTGGGCTCTCTCAGCCCTGGCAGCGGGAAGAGGTGCGGATCCAACCTCCCATGTTCCCCTGCCAGCCGTGCCGCCCTGCTTACTGACGGAATCGGGATCCGGGGCCGAGACGGGGTTCCCGGCGAGGGACGGTTTCGCCGACGGTTCGACGGGCTGCTGGGCCCTCTCTGCCTCCTGGTCCCCCTTTCCTTGCCAGATCTCGGCTCCTGGACAGAGAGACATTTTTTAAAAAATACAGGTCGTCCTTGACTTATGACCTTGTGTTTCTGTTGCTAAGTGAGACAGTTGTGAAGTGAGCTTGAAAAAGGAATCCGGCCAAAGACCTACCGACCGAGTCACGCAGCTTCCCCGGCTCTCCCTCTGACACGTCCGGATCCTTGTTCAACGCCGGGATCTCACCCTGGGCGCTGCGAAGTCTGTCTGGGGCTCCACCCGGACCTCGCTCAGCCTCTTCCCGGCCGAGGTTTCCTCCTTCCGGCTCTTCCGAGGGAGACTTCTGGGAGTTGAAGTCCACAAGTCATCAAAGGGCCAAGTCTGAAGACCCCTGAACTAGCGGAATAAAGCAGGCAGCGGGGGAAACCCTCTCTCTGCCCTGGGGGAGGGGTCTGCCTTTAAAGCTTTCCCTCCTCTGTGCGCCCCCCTCCCCGACAGAAAAGACCCCGTACTTGCAGGGCAGCCGCGCAGGGTCTGCCCAGGCAGAGGGGGGCTCCCAGCTCCTCTTCCAGCCCCGCCATCCTCTCCAGCAAAGTGCTTCTCTCCACCAGCAAGTAGGCCACCTGCTCGCTGGGGCTGCTGTGGACAATGCCAGTCAAGCCCTCCAGGGCCAGCAGCTCAGCCACCTCCTTATGCTGAGACTCTGGGGGGAAACACAAGGCGGAGCCCTCTCTTGGCACATGGGGGGGGCTGTGTGGCGCCCATAGGCGCCTCCTCTGTTGCCCCCCAAGAGTGGAGAGACACCCCAGTGTCCAGCACCGGGTCTAAGATACAGACTTCTTCTCTGGACCTTATCACACAGTAGCACTGATGATGTTACCTAGTCGGGTAATGAAAACCAGCAAGCTCAGATATTGCTGTTCTCCTCTCCTTCCTTCCTTCCTTCCTCCCTCCCTCCCTCCCTCCCTCTTGCTTTCCTTCCTCCCTCCCTTCCATCCTTCCCTCTCTAGCTCTCTCAGCTTCCTTCCTTCCTTTCCTTCCTCCCTCCTTCCGTCCTTCCTCCCTCCCTCCCTCCCTCCCTCCCTCCCTCCCTCCTCCTGTTGGACATGAGTGGGGTGTCCTTCACCGAGGACATCACAACCCAAACTCCACCTTGTGGGCTTGCACCACAATATGATCTGCAAGAACGGGAAGGGCGAGAGGTTGTGTTTGATTGGGTTTTGTTAGGGGTTTTATATTTTAGAGCAGGCTTTTATGTAATATTTACTGTGATTTTTATTATTGCCTGTTCACCGCCCTGAGTCCTGTAGGGAGATAGGGTGGTATATAAATTTAAATAATAAATAAATAAATAAACAGCCCAAAGGAGGCACAGAAAGCGCTCAAGGGCGGGTACCGAGTTCCAGTTGCAGCTGGGCAAACTTCGCCCTCAGCTCTTCGTTCTCCCGCTCGTATTCCGCCGCCAGAGCATCCCGGGCCTCCGTCAAGGCCCTGACGTGGTCGACGTAATTCTGCACCTGAAAAGGAGGAGGAGGAGGAGGGCAGGATCGGATTTCCAAACTCCAGAGAGGGAGGCCATTTGGCCAGCTGAGGAAAAGGCTCTTCTTTCACCACCCTTGCAACCATTTCTCAACCTTGGCAGCTGGAAGATGGGGGGACTTTGACTCCCAGAATTCCCCAGCCGGCAACCTTGAAAAAAAAAGTTTCCAGATTTGGACGGTCACCAGGGGGCACTCTGGCTCTGTCCAACATCCTCTGCCAAAAATAATAATAATAATAATAATAAAAAATCCCTTCACACCCCTTTAGTTCCTCCTAGGGATCAGAAATCTGCATAACCAGAAATTCGAGCCCCTCTCCCTCCCTCCGATGCCGCCAGGGGTCAGTGGTTGGAGGGGGGGCGCTCCCTACACATGGACAAGACCCCGAGTTGGAATCTGGTTTATTTATTTCCAAAAGGAGTGGCGACATATTTCAAAGAGAGGAATTTAAGAGAGCTCCTGTTCCAGAAGAGAAAGCTTTAGAGAGCCCAGACAGACATTTACCCGGAATGGTCTAGGCGGGTCTCCTGCTTGAGCAGGGGGTTGGACTAGATGACCTCCAAGGTCCCTCCCAAATCTGTGATTCTGTTAAGGGCTGCAGGCTAATTCAGAGCATATGTTCTTGAACAATTACCTCGGAGGGTGGGATTTTTTTGTTAGATCTCTAATGTTCACTAACATCACCTCCCAGAATTCCTCTCCCTGTAAATCTTGTAAATCAGGGGTCTTCAAACTTGGCCCTTTGATGACTTGTGGACTTCAACTCCCAGAATTCCTCAGCCAGGCACGCGTGCCTGGCTGAGGAATTCTGGGAGTTGAAGTCCACAAGTCATCAAAGGGCCAAGTTTGAAGACCCCCGTTGTAAATCTTCAAGAAAAGGTTCTCAAGAACCACCTGAAAACCACTGACCCCATCGCTGGCTGAAGAATTCGGGGAGTTGAGGTCCACATGCTTAAAGTTGCCGAGGTCGGAGACCCCTGCTTCAGACCCTCTCACGTCTCCTAAGCCTGGATAGGGCTTTGAGGCTGCCCCGATTCACGGCCTTAAGTCGCAAAAGAGGCTTCTTTGCCAATTTCATCGTCCGGACGACAACCCCTCAGGCCAACGGGCCAAAGCAGAGTGACCCAACTCACCTTGTGACCTTCACAGCCCCAAACACAAACATTGGCAACCAACCAAGAGACACACCCAATCTAGCATTTTTACCCTACGGACGTCTTGGAGCAGCCAGTGGCGCAGGACCCCCACCCACCCACCCCTACATGCCATTTTGATCCTTCTCCCCTTTTGATGACCCAAAGTCCGAGAACAAACGAACTATACCCAGATATCGTCCCGGGTTCAAAGCGAGACGGGAGACGGCTGACGTGGGCTGCCCTTCCGTCTCAGCAGGAGGAAAAAAGGAGCTTTTGCAAACCGGAGGGTGGGCAGGGGTGGGCCGCCCATCCAGGGGGCGAAGGGCTGGTTCTCCCCCCCGTCAAGATGACGACAGCCGGGAAAGGAAGCGAATCGTCGGCCGAGCAAGGGAAGCGATCCTTGGCGTGGCCTGCAAGAAGCCTGGAGCTGCTATTGTCTTCAGTGGCCGCTTTGAAGGGTCCGGAGAGGGAAGAAACCCACCCACAGCTCTTCCTATCCCCCCAGATCAGACGGGCGTGAATGGGCAGGAAGTGCCGCTCTGCGGAGGTCACCATCTTCAAGGCATTTTGCAACGGAAGGTGCCCTGCGGGCGAGCACATCCCCAAGACGCTGGAATACCAGGAAGACCTGAAGCCCCAAAGAATGGGTGCTCTCGGGTCCAAGAAAAGCAGGAAACGGGACAAAAAGACACCGCCAGGTTGGCGTCCCAGGCTCAAAGGAGAGCAGGAGGCCGGTCCGAGGGGCCGAACTGGGGCATCGGCTGCTCCCAGTTGGTGTGACGCACGGCTGACACAAATTGCCGGCTTCCCCAAGAGTCAACCCGTGGAACGGAAGTTGTCTCCAGAATTTGTGGGTGCTCCACGGCTGGAGGTCTTCAAGAAGGTCTCCTGCTCAAACAGTTGGGGTTGGACTAGATGACCTCCAAGGTCCCTTCCAACTCTGTTATTCTGTTATAATGACATGCCCGTTCCTAAGAAGCCCACTTTGGCCTGATTCAGAAGCCAGCCACTAACGAACCGCACACCTTTTAGGAGGGAAATTGGACATTTTCCCAAGTTTCCACCCGTCCCTGGAAACTGGTCTGCTCCCTCCCAGGCTCGAGGCAGCCTAATCGTCCCAGAGGGGTCCCTCTGGGTGCAAATGGGGTCCCACCTCCCTCATCTCCTTCTCCAGCTGCTGACGGAGAGACGGCTCAGAGGCGAAGCGCAGCTCCTCCTGGCCGGGCAGGAAACAGGGCCACGGGTGGGCTAGCTGGGTCTCCGAGGGGGTGCCGGCAGCGTCTCCTCCTCCTTCGGCCTCCCCCAGCTGCGGGAAGAGAGAAAAGCATCAGAAGTCCAAGTCAGCTCCCCTTCTGCAAGGAGGCCAGCGTGGCTGAACAGCTGGGCAACAAGCCTTGGCACTGTTATGGCCAGGGCAAACCAAGGTTTGAACCAACCCCAGTTTGGCACTCTGGAAGCTATGTCTTCTCAGCTCCCTGTCCAGGATTTGCTTTTCCTCTGTCTGGTCACTCTTGCAAATGCCCTTTTTTGGTGTTGATTTTGGGCTGGATCCTCGGCTCAGTTTGGATTTGGGGGTTTAAAGTCCTGTTGGCCACCCCGGGGCTGCCTTGGCCAGACGGGCAGCGACCGAAATCGAATCTCAGGGAGTTCTACGCAAATAGGTCCCCATCGTCCCCAGCCAGCAAAGGCTGGGGAGGATGGGAGTTGGAATCCAATGCATTGAGAAGTCCATCCACCTACCTATTCACGCATATATTTAATACACACACAGACACAAATATGTCTATAGATGCACACATACAGACCAACCTATGGAGAGATTTTTTTATTTATTTAGCCACCCTTTTTGCAGTGGTATCAGCGGCATATAAATTGAATACATTTTGCATGCCTTCCAAATGTTTGCTTTTTAATTTAGCTATTCCCAGCTTTTGTGTGTGTTTATATGTATGTATGCATGTGTGTGTGTGTGTAAACACACACATTTATGCATGTTCCTTCTATTATTATTTTTTTAAATTGCTCTCCTTGCCCAGAGTCGTCTTTGCAATGTGGGAGTCCATATAACTGGAATAAAATCAATCAATCAATCAATCTTTATAGCCATATTTAGAAAAAGGAAAAAAAAACCGGTGGCGAGTCCGTTCTTCAACCACAGCACCTTTGAGCGGAGCCTCCCCGGGCAGGAGCAGTCTACCCTCCCCAGCTCCCTCCGCCACCAGCCTGATTGCATCCCGGCCTTGTCCGCCGCCGCCCTGCCTGGCCCCCACGCTGACTCACCAGCCGGCCTCCCTCCATGAGGCCCCGGCTGCACCACCCGGGCCGGGCGGGAGCGCAGCCGGCAGACTAGGCCGCGAAACCATGGCAACGCGCGGCCTAGGCGTGCGGAGACGCCGCCGGCAGCCCTAGCAACTGGCCACGCCCCCTTAAAGAAGCCGCTTCCCATTTCTTTCCCAGTTAGCCAATCGCGCTTTCAATCAGAACAGAGTTGGAAGGGACCTCGGAGGTCTTCTAGTCCAACCCCTTGCTCTATTTCAGATAGGTGGCTGGGCTCAGTCAAAGAATCATGTTTTCCTTAGCATGATCTAAGCCAAAGACACACAAGGCAAGCTAGAACAAAGCATACAATTTCTTCAGTCCAGTGTCCGAATATTTTTTTTATTATTCTGAACCTGTGTAGTGTCTTCCCTTTTCGTACAATTCCTCAAGTATCAGATTCCTTTTTCCGGTGAATTTTAAAACACGATCCAAGAAACGTGACAGTTATTCAGCTTGCAAACACAGGGCAACCGATTTTACCGCTGGGTCCGTGTAACAAATAAAAGAGTTAACGTGGCTTAATTAGCCTGGGACGTGTCATGAAAGCATCGCCAGCAAGCCATTTTAAGCAAGGCAGAGCTGAGCAGGTTGTGTGAACGCAGTACTATTATTATTATTATTATTTTAATTTCTATACCGCCCTTCTCCCGCAGGACTCAGGGCGGTGCACAGCATATTAAAAACAGATACAATAACAATATACAAAAATAAAACCCTTCTAAAACCAAATTAAAAACCAAATATTAGAGGCTGTGTTCCAATTAAAATTATACTTAAAATCGTCCCTAAATAAAATCCTCCTTANTCGTTCCAGAGGGTGGGGGCACCCACAGAGAAGGCCCTCCCCCTGGGGGTCGCCAGCCGACACTGTTTGGCCGACGGCACCCTGAGGAGACCCACTCTGTGGGAGCGTACCGGTCTATGGGAGGAAATCTGAGGCAGAAGGCGGTCTCGGAGGTAACCAGGTCCGATGCCATGGAGCGTTTTAAAGGTGGTAACTAACAGGAAGTCCTCAGCTTACGACCACAAGTGGTATCAGAACTTCCATCACTAAGCAATGTAATTATTAAGTGAGTAGCGCCTGATTTTATGACCCTTTTGCAATGGTCATTAAGGAAATCAGCCTCCTCCATTGATTTTGCTTGTCAAAAGCTCACTGGGAAAGTCGCAAACGGTGATCACGTGACCTTGGGATGCTACAACCGTCATAAATATATGCCAGTTGCCAAGTGCCTGAATATTACCAGTAACCGTGGAGACGCTGCAACAGTTTGTAAGTGCAAGGACCAGTTGTAAATCACTTTTTTTCCAGCATTATCATAACTTTGAACAGTCATTAAACAAATGGTCATAAGTGGAGGACTACTTGTATAAAATTCACATTTCCTAAGGCATCAAGGTGATGGAAGATTTTAGCCATTCGAGTTTTTTCTTGCAGCAGAACAGAAAAACATAAAACTTCAAAAAAGGTCAGATGGACACATTTTGGAAGAAAAAGACAACATTGGAACATTTCTGGCCCACAAAACTCCAATTGATCTATTATTTGACCAGTTTAATAATTTTAGGATGCCCAAAGTCAGCAAGTCACATACTGGCCTAGAGACTCTCATTATTTTGTGCAAACTGGCATAATTCAAGACGGAATAATAAGATTCAGAAATTGACTAGAACGCTTTTTAAATTTTCCTGAGTGATTTTTACCAAGGCAGCAGGGAAAAAATAATAATCAGAGAGGTTTTTGTCTGCCTGGTCACCAAAACGCCAACCCCAGTGATTGTACCAATCACACACCAGAACGAGTCACAGCTTGGAATGTTCCTGTTCTTTAAACCTTCCCACCAACAAGCAGCAAACGGGTCTGAAGATGTGCAATCAGATTTCGCCTCCTTGACCCCAGTTAAAGAGGTCTCTGTTAACAGCTAATAGAAGCTTTCCAGTTTCTCCAGCTTCACCACCACCAGCTCCTAGCGGTTCTTAAATTTATAATTGAGAAAGAATTGACTTTTATCCACTGGCAATTATTTTTCCACAAAGGCTCTGTGTTGGGATACCAGGTGGCTGACAATCTTTTCCTCAATCTCTACACCTCGGGCAATTTCCTCCTCCAAAAGGGACAACGGGGTCTCTGAATCCTTAGTGACCACGATCACCGAGGTTCTTCGCGAATCCAGGGCGTTGGCGATGACCACCTGGTGATTGTATTTTGCCAGGGCCTGCCTGGCTTTCTCAACCAGGATCGACGGATCCGTTTCCAACTTGAAGGAAATCACGAATGCCTCAGGGGCCCATTCTTTAACCAGCGGGGACAGCATTTTGGGTACCATCTTCATGGTTATCTGCAACAAGGGAAGCAGAGAGAACTTAGCAAAAGGCAGAAATTTCCTGGCACTGAGGACAATTAACCAGTGGAACAACCTGCGTCTAGAGGTCGTGGGTGCTCCATCACTGGGAGCTTTCAAGAAGAGACTGGAGAACCATCTGTCTGGAATGATCTAGGGTCTCCTGCTTGAGCAGGGGTTGGACTAGAAAACCTCCAAGGCAGGTCCTTTCCAACTGTTATTCTGGTGTCACCTGCTTTGGCCCCTCTTTCTAGCTCTCTCAGCCTCCCCCTTTCTCCTCCCAAAATTCTTCCCCTTCTCTGATCTGTCATCCTTATGAAAGGGCATCCCACACGATCTCCTCTTACCTGGAGGGGCCCGTCAGAGGATTGGATTTTATGTTCAGGCATCTCTGAAGGGGGGATGTAGAAATCTGACACAGCCGCTGCTAAGTAGAACATGGCGTTGGAACCTGACGGGGCAGAGAGAGTGAAAGAGAGAGAGAGTGAGTGAGAATCTGCATCTATTGCACTTACTGCCATAGCATGCTTGCACCCAGCGTTTGCATGCATTGCATGGGCTGTACTTGCAACTAGTGCAAGAGCAAATGTTTGCAGACGTTGTGTTACATTGCACCGGCGAGTTTGGGCACGCCTGGCTCGTACTCCCTTTTTTCCCGCCCTGCCTTTGCACGGGTTGCACGGAGAGGCCCTTGGCCCGTCTCCTCCCTCCCTCCCTCCCGGGCACCCAGCGGGCCCTCACCGAGCGGGGCGAGGGCGCGGGCGGCGGCGCGCAGCAGGGCCAGGTACTCGGCCAGCCCGGCGAACTCCAGCGCCAGGAAGGCTCCGTCGTCCCGGGCCCGGCCGTAGGCGCGCAGGGCGGGCAGCAAGGCCGGGAGAGCCCCGTCGCGCACGCGCACCGCCCCGTCCTCCTCGTGCACGCGCAGCAGGTCCAGCAGGGCCGGGCCCGGAGGCGGCAGGGCGCGCGCCCAGGGAAAAGCCGAGCGCGCCCGGTGCAGGAAGCAGACCCCGTAGCCGGCGGCCGCCAGACGCTCCGCCGAGGCCGCCCCGCGCCGCCCGCTGCTGAAGTTCTCCAGGAAGCGGACCGCGCGGGCCTCCAGCGGCACCTGCGTCCCGCCGGACGTCACCAGCGCCACGCGGCGCCCGCGCGCCCGCTGCGCCTCCGCCCAGGCCCGCACGCGACCCTCCGCCTCGGCCGCCGCCGCCCGTTCCGAGGAGGCCGCCATCGCCCCGGCAGTCGCCATTGCTGCAGCCCCGCCTGCGCACAACGCCCGTCCCCCGCGGCTTAATCAGAGCGGCTTTCCGGGAACCATAACCGGAAGAGGCGGGCCTTTCCGGCCAAGTACTTCTTGGCATCTGCCGCTGGCTATTGCGCCTGCGCGCCACACCCGCCCCAGCCAGAGCGCTCTTCCGGGGACCATAACCGGACGTGGCTTAGTAAGATGGGTGTTTTCAGAGCATGATGGCCGCCGGCGGAAGCCCCGCCTCCCTTAGCAACGGCGCCCTTAGCAACGGCGGCGGGAGAAGATGGCCATGCAGACGGAGTGGCTGGTGCCGCTGGCGCAGCCCCGGCAGAAGAAGCAGCGCTGCGAGCTCTGCCTCGGCCCCGCCACGGTCCGCTGCGCCGCCTGCCTGGTCACCTACTACTGGTGAGTGGCCGGCAGGCGGGGCTCCGTCCGGTGAAGCGCCCGGGGGGAGACTGGACAGCTGTCAATCTTCATCCCTGTCAGGAGCTCCTTCAGATTGTAGGCATTCAGTTGCAAAATGAGCCAATGAAACGGGTATAAAACCGGCCAGAAGAACGCACAGACGTAAAACATACGCATATAAAATAAATAAAAATAAATAGATATAAAACGTCATAAAAATGTGACAGGTGTAAAAACGTGCAAAATAGATTGTATATAATAATAATGCGTGCGCAGGGCAAGATGGAACAAAAGCACAGGTAGTCCTCAGCTTATGCCCAAAATTTCCATTGCTGAGCGAGACGGTGGCTGAGTGAATTTTGACCCAGTTTATGACGTCTCTCAACCGGGTTGTTAAGCAAACAGCTTTTTTCGGAACTTGGAACTTGTGTGAGTCGAGCGCTAGCTATTTGCGTTTGCATGTGCATTTTCGTTTTCTTACCTCATAATACGGGTAGTCGTTAAGCAAGGCGAATGTTATGGCATGAAGTTACAGTCACGCCTGATTTTATTTATTGACTTTCTCCTCCTCTGGCCAGCGATGTGGATCACCAGAACGCCGACTGGATCAGCATCCACGCCAAGATCTGCCGGCTGCTCATCCCGCTGCGGGCGGCTCCCCCCTTCTACACCTCGGAGAAAGAAAGGAAACTCGGAGAGGAGCAGAAGCGGAACCGAGAGGTAGGCTGGGGGATCCAGGGTACCAAACGCAGGCAGTCCTCGACTTACGACCACAATCCAGCTTCAAAGTATGAATCAGTGGCCAAGCGTCCAAATCCTGGTCACAGGACCACGGGGGGGGGGGCTGAAAGTCGTAAGTATGAAAATTGGTCCCAAGTCCCTTTTTTCAGGGCCACTGTGAAACGGTCACTAAATAAACGGCTGTAAGTCAGGGACTATCTGCACCACACCCAGTCCTCAGAATCGACTGGAAGGAAAAAAAAATCAGCCCACCCCTCAATTATTTCTCCCCCACCCAGATCTTCCTGGCTGAAGTGACCTTTGAGACGGCCCAGAATTTCCTGCTGGAAGGCCACCACGAAGACGCCATCCCGGCCGCTCTCCACTCCCTGAAGTTCAGTATCAGCATCTACGGGCCGGACTCGGCGGAGTTGGTCCCTGCCTACCTGGCCTTAGCCGAGACCAGCTTGGGTGAGCCGCAGGGGGGGGCTTCCGAAGGGGGAGAGGGGCTCGGAGGGGCAGCCCTCCACTCCCTCACTTTATGACTGGAACTTCCGGTTGTGGTCTTGAATGCTTTTAAAATTTTAACGGCAATACGTGCTTTAAATTGTGAGCCGCCCAGAGTCATTTGCTGAGAATCAAACAAACAAGTGCATTGATATATAAGTAATTTATTTCTTCCCCTGGAAAGATGGACTGGAGCTCCATTTAATAAGATTGCAAATCCCAGGAATATCTTCACCGTTCTTTTCTGAACTGAGTGATGAATGTCGCTCCCAAAGTAGTTTGGATTTGAGGTTTGTGCGTTCAGACATTCTGTCTCCGCACAAGCCAAGTTTCCTCGCTGGTTTCCTGTTACTTGCGTAACGTGGCTGCGTCTTGTCGGTTTTCCAGGCCTGGGGCACCTCTCACAAGGCGAAGAGTATCTCTCCCAAGCCCAGTGGATTGTCCTCAAGAGCCCCCACTGCAGCTACAACATTCAGTCCAAGCTGCATCGCAACCTCGGGCTTCTGTACGCCGCCAGGGGGAACTTCGACGACTCTTTGTACCACCTGGCCAACGACGTAAGGCTCAGCAATCGTTGTGGGTCTGTCTCTCTTTCTTGAGAGGGGTGCTTCAGAAGCAGCAGCTGCTCCAGGAGGGAGGGAGGGTCACAGCCCAAGGAAGGGGGACCTGAAAGGCAGACTCGTTTCCTGGTTTATTAAAACCAGATTCAGAGGGACAGAAATCCTTCGTGGTTATGAAAATCCTTCCATGCTTCCCAGGGCCGGGCTGAGTCCCGAATCAACCTCAAAGTGGGTTTGCGTAACATGGGGAGGTTATTGAGAACTTCCTGCCTTCCCAACGTGATTGGAAGCAGATGGGAACTTCGGTTCAAGCCCAGGGACTGCATGCAGTCTGAAAGCACCATCCGGAACAGACCAGGGAATATCAGTAGGAGAGAATACTGGTAGCTCAGGGTGAAAACGTGGGTTCCTTGGTGCTCTCGGAGCTTGGAGGTTTCCCTACAGACCTTTCATGATCCAACTAGGTAACATCATCAGTGCTAGAAGGGAGTGGGTTTGCAGAAGAGAAGGAGAAGGACTGTGGGGTCCTTGGTGCTCTCTCATCTTGGTGGTTTCCTTGCAGACGTTTCATTACCAAACAAGGTAACATCATCACTGAGAATGTTACCTAGTTTGGTAAAGAAACATCTGCAAGAAAACCACCAAGAGAGCACCATGAATCCCATCGCCCTTCTTCTTTTTTCTTCTCCCTGCCCTCCTCCCCCTCCTCAAATATACCTCACCACAGGTATATTTTGCGTGTTGCGCTTTTGGGACGACGAGCAACGTGGCCATCTCCGGAGGCTATTTCCACATGGCCAACGTTTTCTCCCGCCAGAATAAGATGGACATTGTGGATTCCTTGTATGCTGAGGTCAGTGGACACCGCCCCCCCGCCACCCCCACCCGGCTGCGAGTTTAGATGCAAGTGAGAATGAGTTAAAAAAAAAAAACAATTTAGGGTTTATGCCACCCTAAAATATATGGGGGGGGCTGCCACCCCGCCCCCTTGAGTAAATCAAAATAACCCTCCTGATGATGATGATGATGATGATGATGATGATGATGATGATGATGATGATTGGAGGGTCCGGGTTTTTCCCTCCGCAGGTGGTCAATCTCTGGCACGATCACTTCAGCCACTTTGTTGGAATCCAGTACCAAAAACTCATCACTCCCACTGAGGTGGACCTGCTCTCTGTAGAAGACGGGAGAGAGGAAGACGTACTGGGTAAGGAGGCCCCCCTCCTGATCTCCGGGACCATCTCTGGGAGGTCAGTGGTTTTAGCAGTTTTTAGAAGGAATATACCTGGGACTCAAATTTTTAAAATAATCACGGATATATATATATATATATATATACATACAACATTCCATCCTTTGCCACCATTGGGACCCCCTCTCCTCCTCCTCCTCCTCTTCCTCTTCCTCTTCCAGATGAGAAGCAGCGGGCCGAAGCAACGGAGATGCTGAACTCCATCTTGCATTTCCGAGAACAGTCTCTCAGGCCACAGCCAGAGAAGGAAGCCAAACTTCTGCACGCGTTGGCCATGTTTCATTTCTTGGTCCACGATTTGGCAAAGGTAATTGAAATTAAAAAAAAAAAGAAGAAGAAGAATTTTGTAGAGCTTGAAGGACAAGAGGGAGAGAGGCTGGAAGACAAAGGTGCCAAAAGAGCCCAGGCCAAAAAAATAACAGAATGTTGGAAGGGACCTTGGAGGTCTTCCAGTCCAATTAACCTCCTGCTCAAAGCAGGAAACCCTCTACCCTTCCAGGCAAATGGCTGCCCAATCTCTTCCTGAAAGCCTCCAGTGATGGAGCACCCACAACCTCTGGAGGCAAACCGTTCCACCGGTTAATTGTCCTCCCTGTCAGGAAGTTTCTCCTTAGTTCCAGGTTGCTTCTCTCCTTGGTTGGTTTCCATCTGTTGCTTTGTGCCCTGCCTTTCAGGTGCTCCGGAGAATAGGTGGACCCCCTCTTCTTTGCGGTAACCCCCTAGATATTGGAAGACCGCTATTCTGTCACTCTTAGTCCTTCTTTTCTCCAGACTGGTCATACCCAAGAACACGAGGAAAAAGTCAGGGAGCATATCTGAACTTTTGCTGAGGTCTGCAGTTGGGGCACCTTATTTTAAAAGAGCCAAGCCAGGTTCCGCCCGTCTTGTGAAGAACGAAGCCTTATCTTCCTCCCGGGCACCAGAAACAGGCCTGGCACAAAATCCAGCTGTGGATTTTTGTTTTGTTTTTCTCTCTTTCTGCAAAGGGCTTAACTTTGTTTACCTTGTTTTGTTTTGTTCCCCCCCCCCCTTCCCGGTGTGCCTCGTTCCAGGCGGACGAATTTGTGATGAGGTTTCTACAAACCGCCAAGGCTCTGCCCACCCGCGACCCAGGCGAGTCGCTTTACCACTTGGTGAAACTGATCAAATCCAGAGAAGAGCAAAAGAAATAGCTTCTCGCAGCAGGTAAGGACCGGCCCCACACCGGAGCCGCTCGTAGTCCGGTTTTCACAAAACGAGTCTTTCTTTTATCTTTGTGGGACGATGAAAGCCCCCTAAAAGACAACTATTTGCTATCATCCTAGTAGCAGGACTTAAAATTTATTTTGGTTTGTGACCAGGGTGACAGCTTCCAGGGAGCAGTCAAAGGCACGGAGCCATCTGTGAGGCTGTTTCACACTGTGTGGGGAAGGGGTGTACACAGGCAGCATCCAGAGACCCCGTTTAATGGACTGTTCGGCCGCAGGGGATGTCTGCTACTTCTAATCATTCATTAAATCCATGCTCTGATTGTCCATGTCATTTCAAACTGACCCAAATGAAAATTGTTCCCCCCCCCCGGCGTTTCTCAGATGGTTTGATGCAGCTGGCGCGTGTGCAGGATTTCTGGCCCTGTTGATCACGAAAAACACGCTCCCTCGAGGGTCTCTGTGTCTTTCTCCATCTCTGGGGGGCGCTAAGCCCCCAGCAGAGAAGTTTGAAAGGATGTCCCCCTCTCAAGAACCAGGCTAAGGTCCTTCAGTGGGCAGTTCTCCCCTAACCACCCTCCTGCTGATTAAAAAGAAGTTTAGAAAACCAGCAACCTCTAAAAGACTTGGAGAAAAGTCACCACCAGGAGATCCCTCCTTACCCAAGTCTTGTAGACATTGCTGGTTTTCTAAATTTCCTTTTAAGCAGCGGGAAAATCTCTCCCCCTGCTCCATTTGTGGTGTTTTTGAGGACTTCGTCTCTCCCCAAACATCCTGAACGATTGTCAAATCGCGGCAATCACTTCCCAGAATTCCCACCTGGAGCTGCTGCTGCTGCCGCCTCGGGAATTCTGGGAGCTGAAGTTTGCCTCTGCCAGGCACCCAGGCTCAAGCAGTTTTTACAAGGCGCGCACTGAGAATATTTTGCAAAATATCACAGCAGCAGCAAGATTGACAGGCCGCTTCGGCGATTCTCCCTGCCCCCAAGCTAAGCAACATCGCAGGACACACAATTTTATTTTATTTATTTATTTGATCCATACAAAATTGTCATTTCTGGCTTTCCTTCCCATTGGCACTCCAGAAAGGAGCCCCTCCCCCCTCGACATCACACAGTAACACAGCAAAACACAAAAGTTAACGTTTAAGAAAAAAAAATACCCTAAAAATGTAATTCTTTTATTCAAGTGCGGTCGTGTGTATGCCTTCGGTTTACAAACAGACAAATAAATAAAATATACATATATTATTAAATAGGTGCGTTTAATGGTTTTGCTTCAGGAATCTTCTTTCTTTTTGCAAACCTGTCGAGAACTAGCAAACACAAAACACGAAAGGCCGTTTTTAAACCAGGTTGGCTGACTAGACTAAAGTAAAAACCTAACATTATCAGTGCAACAGGTTCTGCTACAGTGCAGGTGAGATACTCTATATATAAAAAAATAAGTTTATCGTAGACAAATACAGCTCTGAACGACGGCTAGAGAAACTAGAACTATTCAAGAATACAGTCTTTGCAGGAAATACAGTATTGGAAACAGTGCTATAACTTAGCGCACTGCCCACATGAAACAGGAACCAAAAATAAAAAATATACATACATAATAATAATATAAATATTTTCCAGTCTAGGAAAGCTAGGAAAAGGGGTGCAGCTATTCTCGTTTTGGGGGGGGGGTTAGAACGGGGTGTTGAGTGAGTCCAGTTGCCGAAGACCAGGAATTGCTCAAAGACACAATAGAACTGTGTCCCTCTGAGCTCTTTTGCAGGGTGGGTGCAAGGAGGTTAATGGGGAGCTGGAAACAGATTTGGGTGTGTGTTTGTGTGTATCTCATTGTTGCCCCAGTGTATGACTTCTGGAATCGTTGACTTCTGGAAAAAAAGATTTACCGGTAAGTCAGTTTCCAGGGCAGAGAGGTCTCCTCTCTCTCTTCAGAGGCGGTCAGTTGGGACCGTCTTTGGCCAAGGCTGGGGGAATGTTCTTTCTTGAACCCGGGACCCTACGCCCGGCAGAGTCTGAAGGGAGACCAACCCCACCCCTGGCAGGAATCTGGGGGAAAAGATTCCTGAAAAGGGAGGAATTGTTTTTTTTTTTCTCTCTCTCTCTCTCTTTCTCTCTCTCATTCTTCCTTTCACCTCAGGGAAGATGCCTTCGGGCCACAGCCTGGCCTGGCCACCTACTGCTAGGGTGGACCAGGTGCGGGAGGTCAACAAGGGTGGTCCTCACAACTACTGGGGGATCCACAGGGCTCCTCTCAAGCTTGGGCAGAAGGAAGGGGACACCAAGAACTTTGTCCCTACCGGAGACGATTTTCTGTTGACTTTTAGAGAATAACCACTGGAGGCTGGGGAGAAGAACCACGGGCTTAAATCTTGTTTTGGGGGGAGGTATACTTTCTCACTCCCCCACCTGTAAAAAAAAACAAAACCCCCCCACACCGTCCCTCTGAGAATGCGATTGCCACTCCTCAGAGGACACCCCTACCTTAGCTCAGTTCCTCTCCCCAACTTTTCAAAATGCTGGCCTGGAAAACCCCCCCCCACTTGGCCCTTCAGATCCAGTCTCAGTTCGTTTCAGAAGTTCCAACTTTTCAGTCCCCCCCGCCCCCCCCCCCGGTCTTGTATTTAACCAGCGTTTAATGGTATTCAATGTTTTGTCTCTGGCAACGCAAGGTTTTGTGGGGGGGGGGGCAAAGGGAGATGCTTTTTCTCCTTTATAAAACAAAGAGGAAAAAAGAATAGAGCAAGGATGGCTGCAGAAGTGCTATCTTCTCAAGGACGAGGCCACGAAGAGGAATCGTTGCTTCCGAACGCTTCTGACAACGTTGAAATCCTGGACTGGCCACCAGCTAAGGGTTCCTAAGGAGCTACGCTGGGTTGGGTTCGTCATCCAGAGACCAGGCGGTGGGGTTGGACTCGGGACCCAAATACTTTTCTTCGCCTCGGACCTGGCTTTGTAACAAGCGCATGGAGAGGATGGGCAGGACAAGAGCGACACGGAGGAGATGCCCACCCAGGTCCCAGACTTTAGACTTGGGAGTCGGCACCCAAGCTGTGGAACTCATCCGCGGATTTGTCTCCATGGGCGGCACCTCCTTGGCGGAACTCGGAGGCGATCTCGTCAAAGGTTCGGCCCTTGGTCTCAGGCACCTTGAAGTAGGTGAAGATGAAGAAGAGGATCAGCAAGACGGTGAAGATGATGAAGACGTAGGCGCCACAGAGGTCCTGTAAGGGGGGAAGAAGAAGAAGAGGTATCACAGCTCTGGTTAGTGTAGGGTCAGAGGTGCAGTCAGCTGGAGGTGAATTAAGGACAACTCAACCCACCACCGCTAAGTCAAGAAGATTGTCAAGCTTCTCTTGACAATCTTGACAAGCTCTTGACAAGCTTCTCTTGAGAACGAGGAAGTGACATCTTGGTGGTAGAACACCTCTTTGAAGCAAAAAGTCCCAGGTTCCTTGATAATTCCCATTACAAGTGGCCATCTTTTCAGGAGAACCTTTTGTCGTACCCACCCTCATCTCTCTGCTGGCTTCCACAGTCTTTATCTTGAAAGAGGTGGAAACTTAATTTTCAGAATCTTCAAACTATCTGGACAGTATGGAAATCACTATTTCGATACTCGGGAAGCATCAAGACTCTCATTGCCACAACTTAGCACTGACTTGGGGTGAAGAGATATCTTCTCATGTTAGACCCTCATTTCATTATACCCCAGCCTCACCTCCAAAGTCTCTTCCCTTATTCTATTATTCTCCCAGATAAGTAAAAGCAGCCACTGAGTTCTTCAAGAGCAGTAGAGATGGCAGTTGGATAGCTAGAGTGTCCAACTTTCAGTGTACAAAAAAGCAGGTCTACCCAGCCATCCTTGGTTGCCCTACTTCTCTCAAGAAGGATGGAGTAATAACATAGAAGGGCCGTGCAAAATTGAGAAGATCCCAAGCAAGCTTAAGTCCTGGTCTGCTTCTGATCAAAAGCAGAGGCTTCTCAACATGTCCTGCTCCTGGGTCCCTTTGCCCAGATCGGCCCCCGGAAACTAATCATGAGGTCCCTCTCTGATGCCGGTGCTGGGAAGAGCTCATCTCCATACTTACCGCCACATATTGAAAGCCCATCCCTACGATGAAGTTGGCGGTCCAGTTGGACAGTCCCGCAACGGCGATGGCAGCAGGACGCGGGCCTTGGCTGAACAACTCAGCCACAATAAACCAAGGAATGGGTCCCGGGCCGATTTCAAAAAATGCCACGAAGCCCAGGATGGCGACGATGCTAAGATAGGACATCCACGGCACTTGAATCTAGCAGAGGAAGTGAGAGAAAAAATAGAATCAGGGAACGAACTTTTAATTGTATTTCCCATCACCTTTGGTGGCATTCTTGAGTTTTATTTTTTTTCTCAGTTCTTAGCTTTTTTGGAGACAAATTCCTTATGCTTCTAATCACACTTTGCCAATAAAACTATTCTGTTCTATTCTGTGTTTTATTCTGTATTCTGTTCTGTTCCCTATTCTGTTCTATTCTGTTCTGTTCTATTCTATTTTCAATTCTTCTAAGAATCGTAGTAATTCAGTTGGAATACAAATGCTTGGAGAATAATCAGCAGAATGTTGGACCCAACACCCACAATACAGCCTGCTGTTATATCTTCAGTTCTCCTGGTATGTTGGATTCTCCTTCCCCTAATTTCCTGGGAAAGGATCAATGGTTAGGGAAACCATCAGGGTCCTCCTCATTTACCGTCATCCTATGGGACCTTTGATGGATCCATGTTTGCTACTCACCAGAAGTGCCAGGGCGATAGTCATGAGAACCGCACAGATGGCCATCCCGGAGAGTCCAATGAGATGCAGTGTCCTTCGGCCAGCCCGTTCTACCACAAACAGCTTCAGAGAGAGAGAGAGAGAGAACAGTGGAGATACATCAGCATGGAAACCATGGAAGGTCCTCCTCAAAATCATCAGAGAACTTTGGGGAGACCACGCAGAGGAGTTAGAGGTCACAAATCAACTTTGAGGAAGTGGCTGTAGATTCAGGTTGACATATACTCATGTGCACAATTATATTCTGTGGAAGCTCCTTGGATGAGAAGCGAAATGTCTTCAAAGAAAAACAAAGTCCAGTTGCCTTTTGAAAAAGCACCTTTGGGACAACCATGACTGGTTGACTCTCCATTGACATGGATCCTCTGAACTGTCTCATTTTGGTTCTGAAGATTGCCACATTCCCTGCTCCAAAGGAACTTCAGGTACTTCCGAGAGAGAGGTCCCTCATGGCTGTTTAGGAACCCTATTATGACACCTATTGCTGTAGGCCCTTCCTCCTCTTTACAAGTCCTTCCCTGTCCTCTCTCCAGGTCCGCTTTCTTAGCAAGAGAGCCCCCTACTCACCGAAACAACCGTGAAGGCTGTGTTGACCACTCCAGCCCCAATCGTGGCATAAACAGGCTGCTGTACTCCGGCTCTTTCAAAGATATCCGTGGAGTAGTAGAACACCTTGGAGAAGGGAGACAAGAGGGACAACGTCAACACAACTGACCTCTAAGAGCACTCAGTGGCATTGTTGGGGTGCTGGTAGAGAAACAATGCTGTCTAGATGCAGGGAGGAACATATTGTCCTACTCAACGGGGTTGGTAGGACCTCAAAACCAACCCAACATTTCACCTCAATTTCTCGCCAAGCCCATATTTACCGCGTTGATCCCGGAAAGTTGCTGAGAGAGCTGCAGTACGATGGCAATCAAGAGGGGCTGGCGGTAGATAGGAGAACGGAAGAGTTCCAAGATGGTGACCTTCTTCTCCTGGAGCATTTGCCGGCTCTCCTCTTTCATCTCCTGAAGGTCTCTGCTGACGTCGGTCGTCCCACGGAGCTTCTTTAGAACTTGAGAGAGAAACAAAGGATTCATAAAGGGAGAAATGGAAGACCTGGGCCAGCCAGCAATCCAAAAGAATTAACCTGCCTGTCTCAGCTAGTGGTTGCGACTTACCACTCTTGGCTTTGTTCTCCTCGTTGCGGTTAATGAGAAGGAAACGGGGGCTCTCGGGGGCAAAAGGCAGCAGGATGCACTGGGCCAAGGAGGGGACGAAGGTGAACCCCAACAGCAGGGGCCAGAGGTTTTCGTTCCCCATGATGAGATCAATACCGAAAATCTGTGAAAAAGGCACAGTGGGGAAGGTGAGAACTGAAGTCTAGGAAGTGTGAAGATCCTGGACGCACTTGTTTGTCAAAAATCGGGAGGAATAGACCCACACATTTTCCTAGAAGACAACGGTTCTCTTGAGGTTCCGTTCAGTTCATCACAGGCATGGTTAGCCTAGGGTTTAAATTGAGATGGAGGGAGATGGTCTTTCTGGACTTCCCCAGCTCTTCTCCTCCACTGTGTTTTGTGTGGTGTGTGCTTACTTGTGCACAAAGGCTACAACCCATTCCTGGATTCCTCCAGATAAGGCCAAGAAACAGGGTGCTTGTATCTGGTGGGACTAAGCACAATGGGCAAAATATTTCCATCTTGAAACTCTGCAAGCTTCAAGAGATCCACTACTGGTTGGAAAATGGCCTCTACAGCCCTTCCGGAAGGGTTCAACCTTTCTCCTAGTTGGAAAAACGTCTCGGAATTTGAAACCCTGTGGGATTTTGGCAGGCATTTGAGTTGTGACTGTTACATTTTTATGTTGTCCTTCTTGAACGTTCGGTCAAGATCTGCAGGAGACCCAACATGGACCTTCAGGGTCCATCCTTCCCCCTCAACAGACCCCCCCAAGAGTCTCTCACCTGTGCAATCAGGATCCCAATCACGACCCCAAGTTGATGGAGTGTTCCTAGTGCCCCCCTCAGAGCCGTGGGGGAGACCTCGCCCACGTACATGGGCACGAAGCCGGTGGTGAGGCCCGAGTAAACGCCCACGATGAAACGGCCGAGGATTAACATCTCAAAGGAGCCGGCCATCTTGGAGAAGCCCATCAGGATGGCCGAAAGGAAAGCGAGAGAGTTGGACATCAGCATGGAATTCCTCCTGGGAGGGGAAAAGGAAGGACAACAACGGTCAAGGCCCCAGTCAGGAACAAAGGAAAGGAGAAGGTTGACCTTCTCAACCCCCGTTTTATATTTGAAGAGGAACATCCAACATCGGGAAAATATTGCTGCCCCTCTTATAGGTTTGTCCTGCAGACAAATATGTGTTTTTGGGTGGTTCCAGAAAAGATGGAAGATCTTTGAGAACCATTGACTTTTAAGAAGAGACCGGACAGCCATTTGTCCAGAACGGTAGAAGGTCTCCTGCTTGAGCAGTGGGTTGGACTAGAAGACCTCAAAGGCCCCTTCCAACTCTGTTATTCTCTTATTCTGACTTACCGTCCAAAGCGGTTGACAAAGAGCCCAACGGAGAACGAGCCGACCATCCCACCGACTGAGAAGATGGACACGGAGAGAGACCAGAGAGTGGTCAACATGCCCGAGGTGATGTAGGTCTCGTATCGGTTCAACCATGTTTGGTTGTAAAATTCCTCTATCACCTGCAAAGAGGAGGAGGAGGAGGAGAAGGACTCTACGAGATTGAAACGAGAAGGTTTCTGCCGCACACAAGATGTTTCCACCAGTCAGATCTCCTTAAGAGGGATCTCTGTTGACACACAATCAGAGTTGCCCCCGTGACAGGAGGCCAAACGGGTCAAGCAGCAGCCCCGGGGCAAGCTGACCCACTGCTCCTCCTGGGCCAAGGATTGTTTTTGGAGCCACCGACGCCTTTTCTCCACCAGAGGGTGGCAGCGGTCCAGCTGGCCTGCGAGGGACGGGCGCCTGGCCAAGCAGGTTACGGTGACCTAGAAGGAACTGAGACCTCAGAGGCCGGCTGGCTGCTGAGTCACGATGGAAGGGCTGAAATGGAAGGGAGGGGACTACGGGGCGAGGAGGACTTCTTCCCTCAGCAGCAGCAGCAGCAGCAGCCCTCCCCTCCTCCTCCTTCCTCCCATTCCCCTCCTCCTCCTCTTCTTCTCCTCCTTCACAACCTTCTCTACTTCTTCTTCACCGTCTTCATCTCCTCCTCCTCCTCCTCAACCTTCTCCACTTCTCCTTCACCTTCTCTTTCATCTCCTCCTCCTGGTCCTTTCCCTCAATCTCCTTCTCCTCCTCCTTCACTTTCACCTTCATTCCTCCTTAACCTTAACCTTCTTCCTTCCTCTCCTCCTCCTCCTCCTCTTCCTCCTCCTCAACCTTCTCCACTTCTCCTTCACCTTCTCTTTCATCTCCTCCTCCTGGTCCTCTTCCTCTTCCTCAATCTCCTCCTCCTCCTCCTCCTCCTCCTTCACTTTCACCTTCATTCCTCCTTAACCTTCTTCCTTCCTCTCCTTTTTCCTCCTCCTCCTCCTCCTCCTCCTCCTCCGAAATGAGCCCACACAATCTGTTGTTGTAGGCTCACCTCCCTTTGTCCTGCTTTCTTTTCCAGTAGGGTGTCCTTTTGGGTATATATGTGTGTGTGTGTGTGTGTGTATAAACACACCAAAGGGGATCAGGGTGAGAGCAGCATTCCACAGAGAGGGGTGTGGGTGGTCAAGGCAGCTCAGGTTTCCTCTCCCACCGAAGGAGCGGAGCACAGCAGCCGTTCTTTGATGCTCCTCCAAACTCTTGGCTGGTTGGACCCAATCCTGCCCTGCTTAGAGAGGCTCTCCTTTAAGGGCCCAAGAACCCAACCCTACGTGCGCCTAAGGTGTCTTTGCAAGGGAAAACAGCAACAGCCCCGCCAGGAGCAGAACAAAACGTTCCAGGTGCTTTTGGGACTCAAAAATGTAAAACAAGACACCGCTTCTTAAAGAAACGGAGGTTTGTTGAACAAAAGCCCACTTGGCTGGGAAGGCAGAACAAACCAGAACCGGACCTGGCCAGATGCAGGGTGAGGGGCTCGGCCGAACTGTCCCTCCTCCGGCCCCAGGAGCTTTTGGAGGCGTCCAGGCCAGGCCGAGAGGGCCATCGGGCATCTTCCCCTCGGACCCGTTAATTGTCCTAAGTGCCCAGACCAGATTAGAGGCTCTTCCAAGGTCTCTCCAGACTTCCGCGTGGCTTCCCCCTGGGGGAGTCTTGCAAAGAGGCCGGCTGGGGATGACGCAACCTCCCAAGCCGTGAACTTCGGTCTCTCCTGGTCCTTGGCCGGAGGGCAGGCAGAGTCCCGGTGAAAGGGGACGAAGGGGGCACCTGCCCTGGGCCTCCACTCTTCCCGGACGAAAGCCAGGGGGGCCGGACCCCTGACCTGCTCGCCCCACTGTCGGGTCATCGTTGTTCCCCCGAGGTTTCGTTCATCTCTTTTTTTGTGTGTGGCGTTTCCGTCTTCATTTCCTGAGCTTCACCTTCTAGCTAAATCCACATGCTGTTCACTGGCTGGAGTTCGGTTGAAGGAAGGCGCCTTTTTAACACACATACACACACAAAGCGCTGCACAACCACTTTGGGTAAGTTGCAACCGGCTACTTTGTGGCTCAGGAGAGCACACCTGGTTTTACAGCCCTCGTTTGAAGTTACAACAGACCCCCCCTCCCAAAACTACTTACAACCTGTTTCCGGACTTCCAACGGCAACACACACACAATCACAGCTACACAGCTACATGACCGCATTTCGGGTGCCTGACACCCTGCCACCTTTGGCAGCCAATCACAGTGTTTTGTGATCCCATGACACAATTTACGAAGTTTTGGGCAGTTGTGTGTTCTTGTGGTGCGAAGCAGTGGCTCTTACCCTCTGCGGTGCGTTGATTACTCCAGTGTTGTACCCAAACTGCAGTGACCCCAACACGGCACCCCCGACGGCCATCAACAACTGGGCGGTCATCTGCGGAGACGGAAGAAAGAGCAAACAAGGGTTACTCAGACTGGGGAAAACCTGAACGTGGAACGGGGCAGAAACTGGTGAGACTGGGATAAGCCACCGAGCCCCCATACGAACTGGCGTGGCTCAGGATGCACGTTCGGCATCATTTAGTGAAGTGGGATCACCAAGGCAGGCAGGCAGGCAGGAAGGGGACCTTAACCGAGACAAAATGACTAAGTTCAGGATAGCATTCAGAGGCGGTTCAGGCAGAAGCCCCCAACCAAGGGGAGAAGCAACCTGGAACTAAGGAGAAACTTCCTGACAGTGAGGACAATTAACCAGTGGAACGGAAGTTCCCTCCAGAGGTTGTGGGGCCTCTGGACAGCCACTCTGGACAGCCACCTGGACAGTCTCCTGCTTCAGCAAGGGGTTGGACTAGCAGACCTCCAAGGTCCCTACCAGCTCTAGTCTGATCGATTGAAGCCAGTTTGCCCACAAATAAACCAGCTCTTTCCCCCCTCCCCAGCTTTCCCACTTTCCAGCCTCCTTCCTGCCCAACCAGGTTATCAATCGAGGGTTTGTTCGGGCTCTTGGTTACGAGACGTGACTGAAATCCCGGCAGCTTCCCCTCGCCGGGTGCACACCAGTAATCTGGGGATCCAATTCTGGCCAGCTGACCTAAGCGGCTTTGGGAGACTCTCACGGCCCCAACAACACGCTCCGGTTCTCACGCTCTGTCCATTGTGGTGGCCTCCGCTCGGGCAGCGGAGTCCAAAGGGTATTGCCGGACAGGAGGAGGAGGCTGAGCTGGCAGCCTCGTGAATCGGATTTGGAGCAAGCTGCCCGCTCTTAGGCTGCTTTGCCCCTCTTGGCGCCCTGCTCGGGGGCCCAAGCCGGCTGGCTGTGGGGCCAGGGATGGGGAAGGGGGATGCCGGGTCCCCCCCCTCCAAAACCTGGCCAGGAAAGCTGGAGAAACCTCTCCCCTGCTATATTTTTCTTTCCAGGACCATGGAGCAGAATTTAGTCTTTGAGTCCCAAGCAGCCACCAGGCGTTTGCAACTTTTCCTGGCCAAACCACCCAAGAGGCTGGCCAAACCCAGCAAGGACATGACCTCCACAGTTGCTGTCCATGCGAGGATTGGCTGCAAAGTTACCTTTTCGTCAGTGTTAGTGTTCTAAGTGCGAATGGTCGCTAAACGAGGACTACCTGTAGAACTAGGGGCGAGCTATCAACTTAGCACTTGACCTGGCCTGTGCAGTGCACTTGGTTTATGACGGGAACCACAAATTATTTTATTCAATAAAACAAAACAAAACAAAAATAAACATTATTTTGTTCAACAGACCATGTTTAAACTAGCATTGCTTCATGAGGGAGGCGCGTCCCTGGCTGCAGGCCTCTCTCAAGAAGCCCAGGGTTCAAATCCCCATTACGCATGAAACTCGTAGCCGGTTGGGAGTCACGGCCCACCAGTGAAGACTGGGGTCACAAACCCATCATCCCCACAGCCGGCCCAGGACACCCGGCTCGCCCTGCCGCCCTCGCCCCGACCAAGAATGCGAGGAAGGAGTCCCACAGGGAAGGGAGAGGCTGCAGTGGGGTTCTTGGCGTGGCCTCCGTCAAAGGTGGTCCGTCCTGACCCTCCCTAAAGGCCGACGGGTCCCTGGCAGGGCTTCACAAGGACGGGTTGCGGGTCAAGCTGGACGAGAAGGAGGGACAGAGATTTGTTTTGCTGAACAACCTCACAAGGAAAGGTCTTGTCCAAGCAGGAACAAGGAGAGCAAAATTTTTGAAGAGGGTCCCACCCTTCGCCCAGATCGTGGGAAAATAATTCCTGTCCGTGGCACCAGAACAGCCGACGGGCTGATGCAACAGAGGCGGAAAAGTGAGCTCGGGAAGGGATCCCGTCACGCGATTCACGGCAGCCGCTATCCAACTGCAGATAACCTTTGACTGGCAATCCTTCCCTGGAAGTTATAACAGCACTGGAAAAAAGTGACTTAGGACCGTTTTTCACACAACCGTTGCCGCGTCCCCGTGGGTCACGTGATCAAAATTCAGGCACTTGGCCACTGGCTCCTATTTGTGACGGTGCAGTGATTCACTTAACGGTGGCCAGGAAGGTCGTAAAACGGGGAAACGTACATTTAACAACTGCCTCGCGCTCAGTTGTGGTCGTACGTCGAGGACCACCGGCATGTAGCTGAAAGGAAAATAATGAAATCAAAAGCAGGGGAGAAAGAAATACCCCTGGATAAAATGGCCACCGGGAAGCTTTTGAGTCCGTACTTGTGGGGGCTGCCTCCTCCCCAGGCAACAACTCCAGAATGCGGAATCCCGAGTCTCTGTCGGTCTTTTGCAACTTTCCAGGAAGCCCTGAAGCACCCAACCTTTGTTTTGGTTACTGACACGTTGTCCCCAAAGGTGTGGTTGTGATTGTGACATCAAGGACACACAGGCACCTGCGAATTCACCTTTGTCCAGTCACCCCATTAAGGAGAAGACGGGGGGCCAAGCTCAAAATCACACCATGGGGCAGAGGACAGAGAGAGGAAGGAAGGAAGGAAGGAAGGAAGGAAGGAAGGAAGGAAGGAAAAGAAAAAAACTGGGAAGGAAGGAGGAAGGGAGGGAGGGAGATAGACAGAAAGAAGTAAAGAGAAAGAAGGAAGGAAATAAACCCAAAGCTCCAGAGCTCCCAAAAGTGAATTTTCAGAAGTAAAAAAAAGTTGTGTTTCTTTGCTTAACAGCCTTCTGCCCCCACCTCCACCACCAAGACCCCCCTGCTCAGAAAGGCCAGCCAGAGGAGAGAGGCCTTGCCCTGCTCTGCCTTCGATTTAACATACAAACCAAAATAAACTGGATTTTTTTGTTTTAAATGAACCATATTCATGGCTGCCTGCTTAAGAGGCGCACAGGATTCCTCCTCTCCCAGCGGCACCGAAATGAAGGAGAGCACCAGGACTGGGCCACACAAAACTCCGAATTTGGGCAGCGGATCGCTGGCCCCCATCGAGAGGCGGACTGACACACACCCCTCCCCAAATCCACCTCCCGCTTGTATAATACGCTCAACCACAATCACATGCCCACAGCTTTGCCAAAGACGGAAGATGACACAGCACAATCCCTCCTGGCAAACTTTATTGCGATGGATTAATGCTTCGGGTTAAGGAGAAGGCGGTTTGTTGGGGGGGGTGGGCAGGTCCAGGTTCGAATCCCGCCTCCCTAGTAGCAAATCCCCACCCACCCACCCCAGTGAAGCAGCCCTGTGTGACCAGGAGCCTTGCCCAATGGAAAGATTTTGAGACAGGTTGTTGAAAGAGACACATTGAAAGAAGAAGAAGAGAAAAGATGTGTTTATTTGGTCTCAAAACAACTTTCTGTCACCCTGTCTGTGTTACATTATTTATGGCTGTCTGGAGAAGAGAGTTCTTGAGCATGCAATGACCGCCTTCATGGCCTCAGGGGGAAAAACTTTGCATGGATTGCACAGCGCAGCGGGCAGGGCATCTCAACCAACAAGTTCGCCCTCTCTGCTTTGGGGGTTGGGAAATTTCTGCCCCAAAGACATCACAAACACACACACACAAACAGACACACACCCCACACAAACACACACACACACACAGAGACACACCTGTTTGCTGCATTCAGACTATACAATACTCCCACCCCCCAACTAGGAACAGTTTCTTGCTTCAGGGAGTAATAAAAGAGGGGCCTCAAAGGTCATCTAGCCTCACCCCAGAGAGGAAAGGCGGATATCTCACCGCAGGTAGTCCTCAACCCTAACCCAACTCCTCCTCCCTCGAAAACCCGGCGGCTGCTGCTGCTGCTCAGAGCAGGCCAGGACACAACCCCGGCACAACACAACCTCTGCTCCATTGCAACACAACACAGGTCAAGTTTGCAACCTCTCTTCCCCCCCCCCTCCCCGTTCTCCCGCCTGCGAGGGGGGAAAAAAAAGCACCACCAAGAGGCTGCCAAAAACTCTGCAACTTGTTTGTCCAGAGCTGGATTGCCCAGAAAAATCTCCCCACCCTGCAATCTCCCTCTGGCCTCCCCCCCCCCACACACCCCCTCCGGGCTCCTTTTCATCCTCCGACAGCCCTAAGCCGCTTGCGGGTTTAACCCCTTCGCCCCCCCCCCTGTCCCCGGCTCCAAAATCAGCTCCACACTTTCAAAGGCAGTCCTCGGCTCACGACTGTTCGCTTACTGACCGAAGTTGCAACGGCATTGAAAAAAGGGACTGTTTTTTTTTTTTTACACTTAGGACCAGGGTCAGGTGATCAAAATTCAGACGCTTGGCAACTGACTTGTATTTATGACGGTTCAAGGTCCCCTTTTGCGACCTCCTGGCCAGCAAAGTGAATGGGGGAAGACGGATTCACTTAAAATTAAAAAAATGGCCAGGTTTGAAAATCAACCTCTTCTACATCCACCCCCCCCCAGCCACATAGCGCATCCCGGGATCCGAATTTGGCACCTTGTACAGAAACCTCCGCCCTCGTGGAGGTTCCTGCATGAGCGCGCCTGGCCTGCGTGCCTCTCCCCACGTCCACCAACCTCAGATTCCTGGCAGGGTGCTGGATGGGGGGGTGAGGCCTGTCCTGGCAGCCAAGGAGTGGGCAGCCCTGCCCAGCAGGCACACCCTGACCCCGTTTGGCCTGCAGTGGCCATTAAATTTTCATTCGCCGTCCGATAGTCGGAGAGGCCACTGTGCGAGGCAGGCAGCAACAAGGCTGCAGGGTCTCCAAAGGAGAAGGGTCCCATTTGAATTTGGTCAATCCGTGGTTAAGGGAAGGGGAATAATAGAAGAACAGAATAGTGGAATAATATATGAGTTGGAAGGGGCCTTGGAGGTCTTCTAGTCCAACCCCCTGCTCAAGCAGGAGACCCTTTCTTACGGAATAGAGAACAACAGAATAACAGGGCAGGTAGGCAGGTAGAGAAGGAAGGGAGGGAGGGAGGGAGGGAAAGAAAGAAAGAAAACAAAGAAAGAAAGAAAGAAAGAAAGAAAGAAAGAAAGAAAGAAAGAAAGAAAGAAAGAAAGAAAGGGAAAAAGAAAGGATGAATTCCTCGTTCTTTGTCATTCTGGTTTTTTTTAAAAAAAACATTAAGATAAACATGCCTACACAGTGATGTGTTTTTGTCAGTCATATTTCAAATTGTGACTCCACCCAGGAATAATAATAATTACTTAATTCTCCTGAATTGATCTCACACAACTCTGGTGAACTTTTTCTTTTTTTAAAAAAATAATAGTTTTTTTTAAAATTAAAAAAATTGTTCAGTGAAGCCAACTAGACATTATTAGAACTATTAGGCCACCTGCAAAATTGAAAAATAAATAGTAAACAAAAATAAAATTAAAATGTGGGTGGTTTTTTTTTTTTTAAACCAAGCACTCTATAATGCCAACAAGGCTGAACATCACGGAAAGAAGCAATTGCTACACCCCTCTGGAAGAGCCTGAGACAGGAATCCACTGAATCCAATGAGGCGGGGGGGGGGGGAAGGTGGGCACCAGACGTGCTCTAGCCTATTAATGTTAAGTTCTTTCTAAATTTACTTTCCTGGGTCCTAAGAGAGTTTCTGCAACATTTCCCCCCCCTGTCCCATCCTTTTAAATGGGGTGCAAACGGGTCCGCCGGGAGCAGAGACTTTTTCAGGGTGGCCCCCCTAAGATGCTCGCTTTCAGCACCACGGAGAGGGGTCTGTCGCACAAAGTCACTTTCCCAAACCTCTCCAAAACTTTGCAGTTGTTTTTTTCCCCTCTGCTGCCACGGTGGGTGCAGTTTTTTTTCTCTAATATCCTCCTTTTCCATTTTACAACGTTGTTGCTACTGTTTTTATCGTTATTGTCGTGGTGAGGTTTTCCCTTTTCTGTCCCCCCCCCCCCATGAAAACATCAGAGGTTGAATAGCGCAGTGAGAAAATAACGAATTCCTTCCCTGGTCATCTGCTCGTTCCCAAACGCAGCCAGGGGGACCCAAAGATTCAAACCGCCTTCCTGAACATGTGCAGAGAGCCTGTTCCCGCCAAGCAGGTCAAGCAAAGGAAACCGTTTCTGAGTCAGCGTCTCCTTCTGACTCAGCCACAAACAGCAGTTGAGGTTCAGGGTGGTTAGAAAGTCAAATCTGAACAGGCAAGGAGCAGACTCAGCCACGAGGCCCCAACCATGCTCTGCTTTGGGGGCTTCTTCCCCTTCTAGCATCTGCAGAGGATTCTGGGAGTGGAAGTCCACAGTCTCTCTCTCTCTCTCTCTCTCTGACCAAAACCAGATGCAGCCTACCAACTGCGCCTTCCTTGACCCTCCGGCCGGGCCAAAGCGCTGGAGCAAGCAAGGGAGGCACAATAACATCCATTGACCAATATTTATTATTCTCCTTTCTCCCAACAATGCCCCATGGACAACTCCCCCCCCCCAGCGGGTCCCTGGGCCTCTGCCTAGCAGATCAAAGCCTCCCCTATTGTCTCTGCAGCCTCTTTGAAGGAGCTGGAAAAGGGAAATTTTAAATACATATATATTTATATATTTATATACATATCCCCTCCGCTCTCTTCAAAAAAATGTCGCTTGGCTGCAGCTTCCCAGGCTATGCAGAGAGCAGACTGGAGCACCGAGGGAGAGGGAGGGTGTCTGCTTCTTCCTGCAGAGGGGGCTCCCCTTCCTCTCCCCCCCCCTGGAAAATCTTACGCAGTGGCGTGCTCCTGACTGTCACGTCTCCCAGAAGCCGTTCCAAGCCCAGATCTTAATCCAGACTCTGCCCAAACTCCAGTCCGGCTCTTCACGGCCACTGGGTGTCCCCTCCCCTGCTGGCCGGCTTTGTGGAGCTGAGAGTTGTGCGGTCTTGGTGCCGCACACACCATTTTTATTAACAAAAAGGGGTGGGTGGGCAGAGAGAATGGAGGCCAGGGAAGCAGAAGGTGCCCACTCCCCAGACCCCTCTGCGGTGCGCTCAGCCACTTGCGGGCCCTTTTCCCTCTCCAGCCAAGCAGCGGAGAGCAACTCCAGCAATTAAAGCCGAAGGGAGGACTGGAAACAGCTGGATAAAAGGTCCTTTCGAGAAAAATGCCCAACAGCCACATTTGGAAACAGAGGGGGAAAAATTCAGAACAGAAGCAAAAGTCCCTCTTTAAGCAGTTCACAGAATAACAGAGTGGGGAAGGGCCTCGGAGGTCCTCTAGTCCAACCCCTTGTTCAAGCAGGAGACCCTAGACCATCCCGGGGGGGGGGAAATGTTCTCTTTCACACAAGGGTGAGATTTGGCTTTTTACAAGCCTTGCAACACAGAGCAAAGGATCCAGTTGTCCCTGCTTTTTTCCTGCAAAAAAGTTTTACTCTGCCTTCCTCACCATAACACACACACCCCGTGTAAAGCCCCCCCCTTGCAGCTACGTTGAACCACTTCCTCTGAAGCTCGCACAGAACTTCAAATATCCTTTGATGGCAAGAGCTGCACTTGTTTTCAGCAAATTTTTAAAACACGGCACAGGTGGGCCTAACATGGATGTCAGGGGCACACAGGAAAAAAAGACCGACTCTGTTCCCGGCTGCAGGGCTGAAGGCCCTCTTTTCCAAGCTGAAGACCCTCTTTTCCACCCGGCTGGTGGTCCCTGCATTGAAAACCAGCTTCAAAATAGCCTGCTGTAAAAAAAAAAGTTGGATTTTGGTGGACAAAGAGATACCCAGACCTCCCCAACACAGGTAGAGATTTGTCTCAGATCTGCTTAGGAAAACTTTGCTGTTCTCCAACAAACGTGGTAGAACCAGGTCATTAACCAGCCAGCTTACTGGAGTTAAAAGACATCCCCTTCCTGCAATTTCATGCTTGGCATAACTTAAAGTAAAAATAAAACAAAAGCAACATCCCAGCAACTCTGAGTTTTAAACAAACAGCCTCTGAGCAAATATAACGGATGCTTTAAACCAGAAGTCCCCAACCTTTGGGGCACCAGTGACCGGTTCCGTGGAGAGAGGTTTTTCCAAGGATCAGAGAGTGTGTGATTTTGTGTGCTGCCTGCATCCTAGGGATGGGGCTTTGCTTGTTTGTGCGGACTGGTTGCGGGCATGCCGCGGTCCGGTACTGGTCCACGGTCCGGGGATTGGGACTTCTGCTTTAAACTCATTTAAATTCAGCCTGCTATTGACCTAAACATCTCTGCTGATTCATTCTTTCTTTCTTTCTTTCTTTCTTTCTTTCTTTCTTTCTTTCTTTCTTTCTTTCTTTTCTTTTCTTTTCTTTTCTTTTCTTTTTCTAAATTGCCCATCTCCCTCAAAACAGGGCTCTGGGCATTATACAATATAATATAACCAATCAATAAAACAACACAAATTAACATTAGAATTAAAATTTCAATTAAGGTTATTTTTTTAAAAATTGGCTTTTCTCTTTGTAATCTAAAAGCCCCGAACTCAGAAAAGGATAAAATACGAAAGTAAAAAAAATTTTTTTTGAGTTGTTTGCAATTAGACAGGCCGCAAATAAATTTAGTAAGTAAAAAAAAATAAAAGTGGAAAAAGTCACCATCTCTGCTCATGCTGTCGCCTGAACAAGCACCGCACGGTGTAAAAATACCAGGAGTCTGTAGTAGCCCTTTTCAGATTAACCGAGTTTATTTTATTGGTTAGTGCAAATGTTTGCTTGGCGCCTCTGATCGCTGCCTGCCGTTTGCCAACTCTGCTCTTCTGACAAACGTTTTCAACTTAAGTCGAAAGTGTGGATACAGTTGGGGGTCCCGCTGGGGACCCCCCTCGCTTGCCAACGTTGGCGCTCATAGTGGGGGGGGGACCCCCAGTCCAGAACGACTATTCCCCCAGACTTTCCAGGGTTAGAGACCAACTTTACGCCAACTTTAATCCTGGTTAGTCCTCTGTGGCTTCCCACGACCAAGCACCCCCTCAACAAGCGAGCTAGCGAGGACTCCTGCAATTTCTATTCAGACGTGGGCAGGGGTTTTTTTACATAGAGGAGAAGGTCGGGACGGGACGTCCCCACCAGCTATGGCGCACGGAGGGGCCTGGCGAGGCGGGACGGCGGGGAAGGCCCTCTCTCCGGGAAGGGACGGCGGCAGAGAGGCTTCCCCGGGGAGAGCCGGACCCGCAACCCGCAACCCGGCCCTGCCCTGCCCTGCCCTTCCCCGGCCGCGCAACCCGGATCTGCCGCGCGTCAAAGCTGGCAGGGAGGGAGGAGGAAGGACACGCGGAGGAGGAGGAGGAGGAGGAAGGGGGGGCCGCGGAGCGCTCGGCTCCCGTCTCCGAGCCGCTTTTTCCTTCTCGCCCTCCCAGCCGTCCTCCCCCCCTCCTCCCCCCCCCGCCCTTCTCCTTTTCCTCCTCTTCTCCCATCCCTCCCTCTTCTCTCTCTTCTTCTCCTCCTCCTCCTCTTTCTTTTCCTTCGCCTCTTCTTGCATCCCTCCTCTTTCAAGTTCTCTTCCTCCGCCGTCCCTTCTCCTTCTCTTCCTCTTCTCCCATCCCTCCTCTTCTCTCTCTTCTTCTCCTCCTCCTCCTCTTTCTTTTCCTTCGCCTCTTCTTGCATCCCTCCTCTTTCAAGTTCTCTCTTCCTCCGCCGTCCCTTCTCCTTCTCTTCCTCTTCTCCCATCCCTCCTCTTCTCTCTCTTCTTCTCCTCCTCCTCCTCTTTCTTTTCCTTCGCCTCTTCTTGCATCCCTCCTCTTTCAAGTTCTCTCTTCCTCCGCCGTCCCTTCTCCATCCCGCCTTCTCTATCCCTCCTCCTCCTCTTCCTCCCCCCCACTCCCCCCCTCCCCCCGGCCAGGCTAGCGGCCGAAGCCCGGCTCCGCTGCGGCGCCTGGTCCAGGGTCCTGAAAGCGGCGCCGCTTCGCCTGCCGCTTCCTCCGCTCTCCCGCCCGGCAGGAGCGCCCAGCGCCTCCCCGGGACGCCCCCAGCCCGGTCCCCGACCCCCGAGGCCCCCGCCCGGCTCACCTTCCCCTCCGAGGCCATGGCTCGGCTCGGCTCGGCTCGGCTCGGCTCGGCTCGGCTCGTCAAGAGGGCGCCCGGCGCTGCTGCTACCGCTGTTGCTGCTGCTGCTGCTGCTGCGGGGGAGAGGAGCGGCGAGGCGGCTGCTTCTTCCCGGCTGCTCCGAGCGAGGCTGCGGGCGGCAAGAGCGGCGTCCGGGGCCCGGCGGCGGCTTAAGAGGCGATTGGCCGGCGGTGGAGGTGTGGCGGGGGCGGGGGGAAGGTGGGGCTGACGCGGCGCTGACGTCACACCGGCGGGGAGGGCTCGGCCGGCCCGCGCCTCTCCGTCCCGCAGGGGGGGGCCCTGACCCGGGTGGCAGCTCCCGAGAGGCTCCGTCGGAATCCACCCGCTTATCACTCTTTTCCTCGGCCCCTTGAAGACCTCAGGACCACAACTCCCAGAATCCCCCGCCCAGCGAGGCTCCCAAGACCCCTGGGCGTCAACTCCCAGAATCCCCCGCCCAGCGAGGCTCCCAAGACCCCTGGGCGTCAACTCCCAGAATCCCCCGCCCAGCGAGGCTCCCAGAATGCCCAGCCGGGCTTTGGGACCCCCGTGGACTCCTGCTCCCAGAAGGGCCGGGGGGTTCTGGGAGTTGAAGTCCACTTGGGTCTCCCAGTTGCCCACGTTGCCTGCTCCCTCCTGCCCGCCTTCCACAAATTGTGGTGAGCGTCACGCAGACACACACCCGAGGACACTTTAATCCGGGATGAGTTCCCTGTGGGAAGCGGCTGCGTTCTGCAGCGAGTCCGGCCCTTAAGAGACCCGATTTTGCCTGCTCCCCTTCCCGCCCGCCTCTGCCTGAAGATGCTCCTGGGGGAGAATTCCCCCCCCTTTGCTCACCTCTCTGCCCTCTTGCAGGAAACCAGAACCCCGAATCAGCTGAGCACCCCGTAGACCCCATTCACGGGCACTCCACACCTTGGATATAACCAAGCCACAATTGTGGGTTTACAAAGGCGCCTCTTTTCAAACCCTGGCTTCACATTAAATGGGTGATCCGGAGCTGGAGGGGGGGGGAGAAAGCAGAAACTTTTGCCACCATCCTTTCCAGCCTCTGCCTTGCAGGGAGGGAGGTCGCCCAGCCTGGCCTCCCTTGCAGGGTTGGTGTTTACAAACAGGCGCGCGTCGTTTCCCATCCGCCGGACTAACTTTGGTGACTAACAGCAACCAGAAATGTCAATTGTCCTGGTGAATAATCAGAATTCTTGAAATCTCGCCAGGGTAAAGTCCCACCAAAGTTACCCCAGCCGGGGGTGGGGGGGGATTGGTGGGGGGTGGGTGCTTCCTTCTCCTTCCTGGCTCCAGGGAGGGTCACACCGGTTCTTATCACAACTTTGTTGTTTTGGGACCCGTTGTGAAGCCCTTGCACTTCCTAGTTCTGGTTTTGTTTTTTCTTTCTTCTTTTTAAAACGTTCTGACTTTCTGATTTTCCGTTTCAGCCGGTTCTGCTTAGCAATTATCCTCCAGTAATGTCAACAAGCGAGCTCGTTTGACAGGCTCTTGTCTTCAAAACAATCTTGATTTCAGGTAGACCTCGACTTACGACCGTTAGCGACCGATGGGACAAAACCCACTTAACAACTGTCTCACTTAGCAACGGAGCTCCCTGTTTTTTTTATTATTCTATTCATAGCAGGTCTCCTTCTTTCTCTCGCTCTCGTTTTAGCACTTGTGATGGGGGGAAAAAGGCCGTTTAGGTCTCCCTTCAAACCGAAGTTGAGAATTACTACAAAATTTCAGGATCAAGTGGAAAAATCCTCAGAAGACATCAGGCTGGAGGGCAAAAAAACCCCTGAAATAACAGAGAAAACAAGAACCTGCCTCTAGCCATTTTTTATCTTCTTTCAATCTAGTTTCTGATATATATTTTTTTTCCCCTCTGTGGTCATTCTGTAACCGAGCTGCCGTCTTTTCCTGACTAAGGGGGGAAATTCTGCAGCGTAAAAAATGAACTTCTATTCATATTGCGAGCATGGGGTGGGAATTAAACCTGACAGTCTAATTTTAATTTAACCACCGCAACGTTTCGCTTCTATATCTTTCTGCTGAAAGTCAGAAGTTTAGTTTTTTTCACTCTCTTTTCCTTTCTTTCGGCCTGAAAAGAGAGATGAAACTGCAGCGCAGTGCGGGAGCCCAACTGACCGTATTCTACTCAATAAATACATTTCTTCCTAACTTCCCTGTCTGACCTCATGGGTCTTCCCCCCCCCCAATTAAAAGGCAGGTGAACGACATCAAAGAGGAAGCGAGGCTCTCGGTCCCTGCAGCAAGGCACGTTCTTAAAATTCTGCTGAAAAAGGAGAGGATGTGACTCATTAACCTTGATAATATCAATCAGTGAATTTGCTAGATTGTCAAAGTAACACCTTCCACACCTCTGGAGATGCCAGCAAGGCTGAACCAAAGGGTAAATTTACTTCAGCCAGAAAACCCTCTCAGGCGGCAGTGTCGTGTTTTGGAAAAAAGGGAGGGAAGAACAGGCACGTCTCAGAGAAAGGTTCCACTGGTCTGCTCAACTGTACAGGGAGTCCTCGACTTTCAACCGTTTGTTTAGCGACCGTTCAAAGTTACAATAGTAGTGAAAAAAAAGTGACTTTTGACTGGTCCTTGCACCTTTGGCTGCTGCAGCCTCCTTGCCCGCAATCAGAATTTGGGTGCTTGGCAATTAGCATGCCTTTACAGCAGTAACTTCAAACGGTCACTAAACAAACTTTTGCAAGTCAAGGACTGTCTCTAGTTCCCCCCCCCCCCTTTGCTTCTTTCCCAGGTGGGAACCACAATGTTGGAAGAACGTCAACAAAGAAATTCAGGCCCCAACAAGTCTCCTGGTCAGGAGGCCTCAGAGTCAGCAGCTTCGAGGAAAAAGCGGTTGGGATCGTCCAACCGATGTGTCACCTGCCACAATTCAGCACCGACAAGTCTGGGGTTGTGTATCTGTGTGTGTGTGAGCATCACATGCCCGGAAAAAGATAAAGCTGGTGGGGATTGTCTGGAGATTAAAAAATATATATATGAAATTTCCTTTTAGGGAAGTAGATTTTTGTGACAGGCAAAGCTGTCATGTCCTGAGGGGGAAAAAATAGACTTTGCAGGAAATTTGACTGCGCGCAACAAATCCCTTCGGCATTTGATTCTGAAATTCCCGTTAAAGGAGAGGAGAATTTGGGCAAATTCTCACGTAATCGTGAGGGCTGTTTTACTGCTTACTTGTGAACTGATGGGGGACTTGGCTTCCCAGCCTTTCAGCAAATTCAGCATTTTCCTCCACCTTGGCAACTTTAAGAGGCATGGACTTCAACTCCCAGAATCCCCCAGCCTTCACATGGGGTTGGACTAGAAGACCTCCAAGGTCCCTTCCAGCCCTAGGATTTTATGAACTCCGCGATCAAGGCAGGAGTCCTTATACCATCCTGTCCAGACTTTTCTTGAAAACCTCCAGTGATGGAGCAGCCACAACTTCCGTTGGCAAGTTGTGTATCGAGGAGGCCTTACAGGTGAATCCTGGATGTCCTTGTGGATTTATCTGAGCAATATTGATAAGGTGCAAGGAAGTTGCTTCCGTTTGTCTAACTTTTCCAAACAGGGTTTATGACTTTGCGGGCTGGGCATCAACCGTTTTTACTGTTTCTTGCCCGTAATTCCCGCTACAAAGTCCATCTGTGAATCTCATCCTGGAAGGAAAATAAAACATAAACAAAACCAGTTCAGCCCTGGGGCTAAACCCTATTCCAGAAAGTTATGGGTTGTGTAATTGAGAGATGTCCAGGAAGAGGCTTTTATATATGCCACTCACTCGAGGGCTGTTGTTCAAACTTTTCATCGCTGCATTTTTCCCCCCTTAATTAAGGCCAAAAAAGGAAAAAAAGAAAGAGAAACATCCAATTTTGTTAATTCTGCCAGGGCAGGAATCAGCTCCAGGCGACATGAGCAAACTTTAAATCTGCCCTGGCAGGAACTCAGCCTTGCTGGGAAAAATATTCTGCAGATTTTTGCAAGACTTTAAAATCTTCAATTTGTCTCCCGCCTGGTTTAGCGGGTCCTGTGAATACGGGGGGGGGGGGGGACTTATTCAGGCAATCAAAGCTATTCAAACCACCATTCCTAGTTTAGATCTGGAAAATGCTGCCTGCTGATGCTATCTGGTGGGTTGGTTCTGGGATTCGAGCAGAAATGCTGATAATAGCTAGGAGTGTTGGTCTAAAACAAACCAATATTCTCCTGCCAACCAAGGTATGGTCTTTCCTGCTCCAGGAAATATTTCAAGATCAAATTTTCAACCGGCTTCCTCTTCGCTTCTCTTTTTTAATTGCAGATTGCTCTCTTATGCAATGTTGATTTAAATATTTTATGTGTTGAACTGTTTGGTCTAATGCCAGGTTTTGATAGCGTCTGGAACCGGCTTCGGGGCCTTTTAGCTATAATAAAATTGAGTTACATTGAGCAGGCTTCCTCCTCAGGAGAAAGTAAAAGGAATTTTGAATTAAGGAGGTCAAAAAGAGCAAACATAGAAAGGAAAACATCCTTCTGGCTGATGCAAGGGGCTGTTCATAGATCAGAAAGCATGACTCAGCTCATGTGTTCGTCATACGACCAGTCAGCATCATGTGGGCACAGGTGTAGCCCAGTAATGGAGTTGGAAGGGACCTTGGAGGTCTTCTAGTCCAACCCCCTGCTCAAGCAGGAGGCCCTATAAGATTCTTACCATAACTTGGCACTTGGCCTCCATCAACTTGGTCTCACCTCTTGGATACATTTTCTCCATCGTGATCCGTCCCCAACCTAAGCCTTCGGATCTTGCAAAGGTGCCCCCATTAATGCTTTGATTGAGTCCATCCACCTCACCCCTGGGGGGTTTTTTTCTTCTCTTTCTTCCCATTGATCAATCGATTGATTGTTGATTATTAGATGGGACAACCCCTTGTCTGAAATGGCGTAGTAGGGTCTCCTGTTCGAGCAGGGGGTTGGACTAGAAGACGTCCAAGGTCCCTTCCAAGTCTGTTATTCTGTTATTTCCCCAGGATGGGGAATGGATAAAATCCATTTTCTTTAGAAAGTAAAAGCTAGAAAAGCAGCAGTGCCAAATAAAAGAAAGTAGGAGGGACGTGGAAAATCAGAAATTAACCACACCATTAATCGGATTGCGATCAGCGCACCACCCAAGCCTGCAGGCTAATTCCAACTGTCTCTTTGCGGTGTTGCAAAAACTCCATTTAATGCGGTGTCCCTTCCAATCTGCACCTCCTAAAATGTCAGGTGTTTTAGCAGCTGCGGGACCACTTGCTGATCCCCAGCGCAAAGATGCAGGAAGACCTCTTCCACAGCAAACCCACCCATTATTCCCCAAAACTGCCGTGTCTTTGAAAGCACTCAGGCCTGGAAAAACCCCAGCCAAGCACGATGAAACATGTCCGAACCCATCTGCACCGGGATTTTCTACATAAAAAAAACACACCAGCTGCAGGCACCTTGGAAGCATCTGCCCACACTTGCAACCCGCACCCCAAAACACTGGAAAATTTGGCAGAGGTGAAATATCGGACGTGGAAATGGCTGGGTTTCCCCCCGGGGTGGCCAAATTCCCGTCTCCGGTGCAGAAGACAATCCCCTTTTCTGTAACAAAATTTCAGCTTAATCCGTAAAAGCTGGAATTGGTCTTCTGGGGATTTTTTTTTTTTTTAAATTAAAAAAACTAACATGACGGGCTGTGGATTAAGCCCGGTGAGAAGCATGACGAGGTTATCATGGTGGGATTGTCAAGATCCCACCCTTCTCTCTTTTTGCTCTCTAATCCTGTGTTTCTCAACTTTGGGAACTTTAAGACGAGTGGACCAACTCCCAGAATTCCCTGGCCATAGCACATTCCTTTTGAGGTGAATCCCTGTTGCATGCCTGCTTATTCTCTTGTAATCCCTTTCTCTGCAATCTTTCCAATCTAGAGAGTGGGAGAAAAAAAATGAACCAGGCATAGCTGGCTGGGGAATTCTGGGAGTTGAAGTCCACCCATCGTAAAGTTGCAACGGTTGAGAAACACTGCTCTAATCTCTCTCCTCCCTCTTCACCCCAACCTTTCCATCTTATCCTTTTTCTCGGGGTGCTTCTGATCCCCAGAAGGGCCCCCCAATTCTCCTCTCTCTCTCCCCCTCTCAATTCCTTTCTCTCTCTCTCTTTCTCTTTTCCTGCAATCCTTCCCTATCAATTTTCCTTCCTTTTTGTTTGAGATGTTTCCCCTCCCATTACCCCCCCTCTAAAATCCTGGAAAACTATGGGATGGCCTTACCAAGGACCTCGAAGCAGGCCAGCCATTGATTCAGGGTTAATGTCGCCTTTTCCCCATGCAGAGAAAGTAGCTAGAAAGTTTTGCATGCTGAACTGCCAGCCTTATCAGTTTCAGGCAGAAGGGTGAGGATTGTCATGTTTTAGTAAGCAAGCACACAACTTCTTTATTGTCCGTTGCTTGTGAAGGATCACGTGTTCCATCACTAAGAAGAGCCTGGAGAGCCATTTGTCTGAAATGGTTTAAGGGTCTCCTGCTTGAACAGGGGGCTGGACTAGAAGACCTCCAAGGTCCCTCCCGACTCTGGTATTCTGCTTTGGTTCTGCAAATGTGTATCCAAGCTGTGCCGATTTGTGTACTGGGGGGGCACTCTGGATTTGTGATGTAGACCTCTTTGTGCTGTGCAGAATAAATAGGTTGCTAATTGGCTACGTTGCACCTGGGAAGAAAAAAAATTATCTGGGCCAGATCACGGCGGGATCATCAATACCAGGAAATCAACCACTTATTATATATATTAAAGCAGAAATTTGCAAGTCTGATTGCACCGTGCGTTTCCCCCCCCACCCTTCTTATAATCCAATGAATTACAGAATAACAGAGCTGGAAGGGACCTTGGAGGTCTTCTAGTCTGACCCTCTTTTCAAGCAGGAGACCCTAAACCATTCTGAACAAATGGTTGTCCATTTCTCTTCTTAAACACTTCCAGTGATGGAGCACTCACAACTTTTGGAGGCAACCCACGTGTGATCCTCTTGGGGTGGTTATCTGCCTGTTGTGGACTTCACAGATGTTTTAATTCTGCCTGTTGTGCATATCTCCATCAAGGTCATCCACCTAACTTTATGCTTTCCCACATTTCTGGTCTCTGCAAAAAAAACCCAACTACGCAGGGAATTTCTCTGATCCTCACGCCCACAACCTCTTTGTCGACTGCACAGACATCCAGCAGAGTTGCAAAAATGTTGTTTTGTCCCTTTGTGCAGGAGGGCCAGGAAGGGTGCCTGCCAGCAGCCCTTCCCCCACCATAGGCAAGGCCACTCAGCCCCACTCTCTCTCTCTCTCTCTCTCTCTCTGGGCTGCCCTGGAGGCTTCCTGCCTCTCTGGTTTCTATGCCTACAGACCAGGATCTCTGGAGCTGCCCTTAGCAACCCACCAGGCCTGCTGCAGCTAAGTTTCATCTGCCTGGAAGTTTCTCTTCATCTTCCTGTGAGCCCCTTACAAGCCGAGATCCTCAGATCTTAGAAGGAGGGAGCCACAGAAAGAGCCAGCCCCGCAATGCTAGGGCTGGGAGGGTCCCTTGAGGTCATCCAATATGCCCCCTGCCCAGAATAAGGCCTGTTGAGGAGGGAAGAAGGAAAGACTCTCTTAGATAAGAGATGAACAGAGAGACCCTTGGAGGTCTTCTAGTCCAACCCCCTGCTCAAGCAGGAGACCCTATACCAGTGTTTCTCAACCTTGACAATTTTAAGGATGTGGACTTCAACTCCCAGAATTCCACAGCCAGCATTGCTGGCTGTGGAATTCTGGGAGTTGAAGTCCACATGCCTTAAAATTGTCAAGGTTGAGAAACACTGCCCTATACCAACTTCAGACAAATGGCTGTCCAGTCTCTTCTTGAAGACCTCCAGGGATGGAGCATCCCCAGCTTTTTAAGCCATTCCACTTATTAATTGTCAGGAAATTTCTCCTTAGCTCCAGGTTGCTTCTCTCCTTAGTTAATTTCCATCCGTTGCTTCTTGTTCTGGTGCTTTGGAGAGCAGGTTGACCCCCCTCTTCTTCTTTGGGGCAGCCCCTCAAATACTGGAAGATGCTATCCTGCCACCCCTGGTCCTTCTCTTCATTAGACTAGACACCCCCAATTCCTGCAAGGCCAACTTGAGTGGCACCAGCTTTCTGACGGACCTGCAAGGTTTCTGCTCCCGAGTCAGGAGACGGGAGGATTCCGCAGGGAAGAGACTCAGCAGCCACTTTGAAGAGAGCCCTGAAAAAAAAAATTGCACTCAAAGGAGAACCCGGTCAATGTCCGAGTATTGTGAACTTGCTCGATCAGGTTCCATCAACCGGGCCCAGCAGAACAAGGACAGAGCCGTATCTGACAAAATCACCTGATTGGGTATCGATTGGTGGCTTTCGGGCCGAGTGGAGGCAAAAATAGTTTTTTGCTATCTGCAAAAGTCGCAGGCGAAGCAAAGCACCGTTCCTTCGCGGCGGAATTTCACCAGAATGTAGCCGGGCAGGCCTGGCGTTTGTGAACGGATCAAACTCAGCGATTCAGGTCTGAAAATAGCCATTTAAAGAGCGCAGAGGAAGTCCGTCGGGATCTGCACCTGTCCCTAAAAATGAGAGAGAGAGAGAGAGAGAGAGACAGTCCTCGACTTAACAGCGGTTCGTTTAGTGGCCGTTCAACGTTACAACAGTACTGGGAAAAAGGTGACAGGAGCGTTTTTCGCACTTATGACCGTTGCAGCGTCACAGGTTCCTGTGATCAAAATTCAGACGCTTGTCAATTGGCACGTATCTATGACGGTTGCATAAGAAGGACCCACTCTGCCTTCTTTGGGGGTGGGCAGTGGAGGATGGGTTTTGCAGCCCCTCTCTGTAATTGCAACGATTAGCATACAAGTACAGGTGAGGTCTCTACCCCACACCTGCAACCTGCATCCATACTGGATTGTGCATTTTGTGGTCACATTTTTTGGTTCTGTTTCCAAGCTGCATTTATCTGGTTGCAGCCTCTGAATCTTCTATCTATCTTCTCTCCCTCTCTCTCCCTCCCTCCCTCCCTCTCTCTGTCTGTCTATCTAATTTCATCATCATCATCATCATCATCATCATCATCATCATCATCATCATCATCATCATCTAATTTCTTTAATTTATATGCCTCCCATCTTGTCCAGAGGTGACTCTAGCCGGCTCACAACCATTAAAACTGCCACACATTAAAACAATAAAGCAAAATCTTCTATCCCTTCCGTGCCCTCCAAAATTGTGCACAAAACTGTGCACAATTCAGGGGCCGCCAAAGATATCGGACCCCACCAGCCTTTGTGTCCACGCTCCCCACCCCTCTTACCTCTTCTTCCATCCCGAGGCATCAGATCCCATCCAGCTCCAGATTTTTAACCTCCTTTTCCATCCATCTCTGTTGCAGAAGGAGACAAGGGACGCCACCAGGGAGGCGGAGGTGGCGTCACCGGTGGGAACCGACACCTGCTGGGCTGGGTCAGTTTTTTGCTTTGGGAAAACGGCCGGTCCTAGCTGGAAGAGGAATGTCTGGTTTGAACCCTGTGGCTTAAGCTAAGAAGGTCCCTGTCAGGCTTACTACACGAGGGAGAAGCTGCAATGAAACCCAAATTTTGAGTGTCCACCTTTTTTTGGTTAATTTATTCAGGGAATGCTGTTTCTGTCGTTGGCCAGGCAAATCACCAGCCTACACAGGATGCCTCTGCAGAGCTATCTAGGAAGCAAAGGACACCAGTGAATTCAGGGCTAAAATTCATTTCTTGCTCGACCGGTTCCCGGCATCGGTGGCAGACCGGCATGTCCCTTCCTGTTCTTGCATCAGGGATCAGCAAAGTCTGGTTTTTCCCCCCTCCTTTAGCTGGCCTGGCACCTGGCTGAAAAACAGGGCAAAGGAGCTCCTAGTCCATTCCAGAAAACTGCCTCCTGTTTGCAATCCACTCTGCTTAAAGGATGCTGTTGGGGAAGTGGATTTGATCCAGATTAAGGACGTTGCTCCAGCGGCGTCAGGAGCAGGCACGGGACGCTTGCCCCGTGCTGGCTAATTTTAGCACCACCTCCTCGGTCCGGGTCCCCTTGGCACGGGGCTCCCTTGCTGGCACGGTGGGCACCTTCTCCAGGACAGAAATATCTTTTGATATTCAGAAGGTGCCTCCTGTCCGGGTCCTTAGAACAAATCACGCCAGATTCTTAAAAAACTGGAAAGAAAGACACGGCTTTCCGTTTTAAATTTAAACCATAAATAAGGGCAAAACAGGCAGTCCTCTTCATACAACCACTGGTTTAGTGGCTGAACTTACAACAGTCCTGAAAAAAAAAACAACCTCATGACATCTCCTTCCATTCATGACTGTCACAGCATCCCCAGGGTCAGGCGCTCAAAATCCAGGCGCCTGGAAATTCAGGCATGTGTGTATGACGGCTGCAGCATCCCATGCTCAAGGGATCAACCTTTGTCATCTTCCCGGCCAGCTTCCCACAAACAAGGTCAACGGAGGGAAGCAGGATTCTCTTAACGGCTGCACGATCCACTTAACAACCATGGCAACAAAAAAAAAATGGCTGGGGAATTCTGGGAGTTGAAGTCCACCCATCTTAAAGTGGACAGGGTTGAGAAACTCTGAATTAGACAGGGGGCTGGACTAGAAGACCTCCAAGGTCCACTGGTTAAATTGTTTCTCCTTAATTCCAAGTTTCTTTTCTCCTCCAATGCTCTCCATCCGTACAAGAGGCTGACCCACCCACCCACCCTCTTCTTGGTGACCCCGGCCTCTCTGCCAAATGCCCAGCCAGAAGCTTTGCTTTCTTGACCACAATTATTTATGTGTTTAGTGCATGGCATCTGCAGAGGTCACACAATCCCCACAATCCACAGCCAGGATTCAAGGTGAACCACGGTCAGGAAAAGGGACCGAGCCAGGAGACCAGGAGAATCGGAGGACTTTCCGACTTAAAAAAATAAAAAAAGGGATTCCAGCCTCAAGCAAGGATGGCTTAAACTGCAGCACCAAAGAAGGAAGACAACACACGCACGAGGGGGGGGGAAACCCCCACACACATTTGTAGCCTGGCTGGATTCTCTCCTCTGGCTGCAGTCACTTGAGCATGCCATTCCGGGAAAGGTCAGCCTCCACGCGCACAATCCCGCATGACAGCCAGGCGGGCGGCCAAGCGGCTTGTGGGGTGGGAGTTGTGGGGGGGGGGCAGGGTTTTTTGCAAGCTCTGGCAAAGGGGAGGGGGACACTTGAGTTCCTTCTCCCCGTTTTAGGGGAACTTCAGCCAAATTTGGGGAAGCCTTTGCCTTTTGCTGAAAACTTTATGTACCAAAACAAAAGCAGGATTTTGCCAGTGTTTTCCCTTGCTCTGGGGCCCAGCTTTTCACCATGGGGGGGCACAAGGCCAACCCCCCCCCGCATGGAATGGCCAGGTGGGAAGCTGGCAAGGGTGCAGGTGGCTTGGAGGGCAGTGGGAAGGGAGGGAGGGAGGAAGAAAGGAAGGAAGGATGGGATTCTCACCCCTCTCTGAGCCACCTGCTCACCCAATCTGTGTGAAATCATCACCCTCCTCCTGGCCCCCCCCTTCCCCGAAATTCCCTCTCCCTTTGAAAGAAACTTCAAAGGAAGAGCCGCCCTCATCTTCTCAGCGGAGAGCCGGGAAGAGAAAACGCAGGGAAAGTTTTCCTAATTTGCGGTTTTCTTCCTTAGACCAGAAAACTCCTTTGGCATCTGGAAGAGCATCGCCCAGCCGTGGCCAAGGCCCGGGGAGGGAGGGGGGGGCTTGTGGGCTCCTGGGAGGGGCCTTCGCCCTGGGGGCTGCAAGGGCTGCAGGTGTGCCCAGGTGTGCCCCGGCCCTGCCAGACGTTGCAGCATCTGCGCCCGCCGGGCACAAAATCACTAAATATTCGCAGGGAAGTTTTTCCTTCCCAAGCCAAGCTTCCCAACGCACGCCCTTTCTCAAGAACTACCAGTCCCAGAATTCCTTGCAGACAGGTAGGAGGGAGGGGCAGCTGGGGGCGGGCCAAAGCCTCCCCAGCAGGGATGAGGACCAGAGCAGGTTCTATAGGCAGTCCTCGATTTACGACCACAATTGCATCACTAAGCAATGTGGTTGTTAAGGGAGTCATTGTGTGACCATGTTTGGTTTTAAGACCCACGGTCATTTTTAAGCGAATCACCCAGGATTTAAAGAATCTGGCTTCCACTGTGGACTTTGTTTTACTTTTTAATGATAACACAATAACTTCCTTCCTTCCTTCCTTCCTTCCTTCCTTCCTTCCTTCCTTCCTTCCTTCCTTCCTTCCTTCCTTCTTCCCTCCCTCCCTCCTTCTTCATTCCTTTTTCTTCATTCCTTGGTTCCTTCATTCCTCGTTCTTCATTTCTTTCTTCCTTCTTCTTCTTTCCTTCCTCTTTGTCCCCCCCCCCTTTCCTTTTTCTCTTTTGATTTGTCTTTTACTCTACAAAAATAATTCTCCATAAACACAAATAAATGCGAAAGAGAGTCAAGGCACAGATGGAGGACCGAGGAACAAACAGCTGCTGGGGTGTCATCTGAAAGCTACCTGCCCTGGCACCCCCCCTCTGGCCAAAGAGGTGGGGAGGGGTCGGGGTGTCCTGAAGCCCCCACAGCTTTCGCCCTTTGCCCCTGTGCTTCTCCACCTGCCTTTCCGACCTTGCTCACAAGTACAACACCCCCCCCAAAGAAGGATCCTTCCTGGGCGAGTTGATTCCATCCCACTCAGCCTTCGGCCTGCCTGGATCCCAGAATAGCTGCTGCTGGTTGCAGATAAGGGTCCTCCGTCTGGCTGCACGAAGCCTCCTGAGATAAGGTGACCTTCACTTGGGTGTCAACTCCTCCGAGAGCGGCTGGGTCAAAGTCATTTCCCTCCCTCCGTCCCTGCTGTGCCCTCCGATGCTTCAGGTCAGCCGCCCTGAACAGACCCATGAGCCCCCCACCCACCCCCCACCCCCAAGGGGGTCTTCTCCTCTCACGCCTTCAAAGTCAAGAGCTGAAGGTTAGGTAGATCAGCCACGTGTATTGGGTGTTGGGCCAAGCGCTTCTGTTTTTTCTTTTTGATGTTATTGTTTTGGATCCCTCACCAAGTCAGGGCAGGACTCTGATCTTTCGTGGGGTGGCCCCGTGTCCCACTTTCTTGGCTGGAGGAGGCTTCCCTGGGCCTCTGCACGGTCACTGGTCAAGGCCAGGGCTGTGTCCCCACCACACCTGGCATCACAAGCCACCAAAACGTCTCCTCCTCTTCCTTCCCTTTCCCCTTCTCCTCCTCCTCCTCTCCTTTATCCCTTTCTCTTCTTTTCCTCTCTTTCCCCTTTCTCCTTCTCTTTCTCCTTTTTCTCCTCCTCCTCCTCCCCCCCTTCGGGAAAAACCCTCCCCAGGCCATCCTAATTCCACAGTGGTGGTCTCTCCCCTCTCTTTCTCCCCCAAAAGGGACCCCCGGCCTCCAGGAACAGCTCCCCAGACTTCCGCAGCCAGGAGGGAACTTCAGAGGCTGTGGGGCCTCTTGGGACGGGCGGCTGGGGCGGAGGGGGACTTCAAAGAGAAACGGGCTCTGGCTGCCAAGAGGAAGGAGGACAATGCCCTGCCTGGGGGGGGCAGGGAGGGGGGAGGCCCCTGGTGGGGGGAGGACAGGAGACCCCCCTTGATTCTCAGAAAATGCCCCTCCTTCCTGGCTGTCAACACCCGGGGCCAACTTCTGCAAGTTTCTGGGCTTCTACCCTGGGGGTGCCACGTTTTGCTGGTCTGGGGTAGGGACAGATTCCCCTGGGACGCCCCTGGTTTACAGGTGGTCCTCAACTTACGACCACGAGATTCTTCCCGGGGGCAGAAAAACGAAACCCCCCAAGGGGAGCCCAGGATGGATCCGGCATGCCCTCCGTGGCTTAGCTGGGGCTCTGCATATGGCCGGGCCTCTTTTGTGCCCACAAAGGGCTGGAAACCTTTGTTCCCTGCCCGGCTGCAGACCCCACCTTCCTTGCAGACCCCACTTTCTCCGAAGGCTGACCGGATGTTCGCAAGTCCCCCCCCCACTTGCTCATTTTTCTGCCCCTCCCCTCAAAACCTCAAGGGAAGCCTGGATGCGGTCAAGGCCAGCGGGCGGTTCCTGAGCTGGCTTCCTCCCGCCACTTTTGGGCAGAGACTGGATTTATTTTCAAAATAAACCCGGCCGGTTGCAGGAAATTCTGGGGCGAAATTCCAGGACCCCCACGGCCGCCCCGTTTAGGGAGGGGAAGGCAAAACACCACAACCCGCCTTTGATGGAGGGATGTCCGTGTCTCCACAACCTAAACAGAGGCAGGATTTCAATGGCCTTTTGAAATGGGCCGTTCAAGAAATCCGGTGGGTGACATTTCCTCCCCCCTCCCCAAGGTTTTCCCAAGGGAGGAGAAGATGGAGGAGCTCGGAGCTGGCCTTGGACCCATTTGTCCAGGGGAGGCTGGACTAGAAGACCTCCAAGGTCCCTTCCAGCTCTCCTGTAATCCCAGATCAATTAATCAGTGGAGCGGCTTCCCTCCAGAGGTTTGTGGGTGCTCCATCAACAATTTTCAAGCGAAGACTGGGCAGCCACCTGTCTGAAATGGAGCAAGGTCTCCTGCCTGGGCAGGGGGGTTGGACTAGAGGACCTCCGAGCTCCCTCCCAGCACTCTTATCCTGTTATTCAGTGAGTTCCCTGCAGCGTTCGCAAAATCGTAGAATTACAAAACCTCCTTTTCATCCAACTGAGTGGAAAAAAGGTTGGAGGGGAAACAAAGAGCCTCATGGTTTTTCTGCCAGCCGCACATTGCAAAGGGGATTCGTCATCCCCCCCACCTCACCCCCCCACCCCACCCCACCCCGTTTGCCCCGCGTTCAGGCAGGCTGGCGGACTCGCCCTGGCCATGCCTGGGCTTCCCCACCTCTTCCCTACCTTACATTTATGCCCCAAAAGAGGCCTGGCTGATTTTTATTTTATTTATTTTATTTTTTGAATGGGTTAAGTTCGCCTTGGAACTGATTTCATCTGTCCATAAAGCAGAATAGCTTAATAATAATAATAATAATAATAATAATAATAATAATAATAATAATAATAAAGTTGGAAGGGACCTTGAAGGTCATCTTGGGGCGAAAATCGCGCCAGCCAGAGCGAGCTAAACGTTTTATTTCATTTATTGTTTTAGATATCTTTTTTAGCCTATTTATTTATTTATTTTAGCCAAGAAGAAACATTTGGGGAGGGATTTGAAGGGTCCATGGCTCTGGATCTGGCCAAGCGTTTTCCCACGGCTGCTTCTGAACTGGAAGATGAAGATAGAAAAACAATCGGATGCCTCTGAGCGTCAGGGTTTGGCAGGCCGTTCCTGATGCCCCGTTTACAAAACGCAGACACAGGAAGTTAATTTTTGCCCCCTTTTTACAACCTTTCTTGTCACAGTTATTAAGTGAATCACTGCCGGGGTTAATAACAGAGTTAAGAGAATCCGGCTCCTTCCCCATTGACTTTTGCTTGTTGGAACGTCGCAAAAAGGGGATCACGGGACACTGCAACCGTCGTAAATACGAGTCAGCAGCCAAGCCTCTGAATTTTGACCACGTGACCCTGGGGACGCCGCAACTGTCATGAGCCCTCAGTCCCTTTTTTCGGTGCCGTCGTAACTTTGAACGGTCACTAAATGAATGGATTGCAAGTCAATGACCACCTTGGGCGTGCAGGTCGGACTAGAAGACCTCCAGGGGACCCCCTTCCAGCCCTGTGATCCTATGATTCTATGATCTTGGGGGGGGGGGCTGGACTAGAAGACCTCGGGGGTCCCTTTCCACTCTGTGATCCTGTCGTTCCTCACCCCTGCTCTTTAGACCCCCACCAGGCTCCTGAATCTCTTTAGAAAACTCACTCAACGTGGCACGTTCTGTCTCTACTACAGGATGACTGGTCTGTTACTCAGCGAGTAAATATTACTCAAGGTCCACAATCCACCCTTTGGCCAGGGTGGAGCCTGCCGAGCCCAGGTGAAAATTCCTGCTCACCCAGGGGAACCGCACCGTCTGAGCAAAGCAGCCCTCACCCCGAATTCTTCCGCTGGAGAGAAATTGGGTTTTTTCCCTCTTCTTTTTCCTGCAAAAACTCCCCCCCCCCCCACACACTGAACCGGTATATTCTTAAGGGGCGAATCTGGGGCATCTCCCAATATTTTAAGTTCGTGTGTTTCCTGTCCACTGTACAGTTTTAGCTGCTGGCAAGGGCCAAATACTTCACAGGCAGTCCTCGGCTTACGACGACCTGTTTAATGACGGCACTGAAGAAAGGGACTTTAGGACTGTTTTTCACACTTATGACCGATGCAGCAGGAGAGGAACTGGGTCCCCCCCCCAAGGGGTCTGAAAGCTGTTTGGGAATCCACTGACGGTGCAAACCGGAGTCGCCAGGGGGTGGTGGGTGGTGGGGGGCTGGCAGGGCAGCCGGGAAGAGTCAAGCGGAAACACTCAGCCTGGCAGTTTCCATTGTCGGTGGCCTGGTGAAGCGCATGGAGGAATGTGCCCATATAAAGGGGGCTCTGGGGCTGAAAGCCCTGGCTGGAGGCAGGGGGGCCTCTGAAAACAGCCCCCTCCTTCTGGCTGGCTTGTCACACAATGGAAAACCCACTAAGGGAAGCAGCTGAACACTGGGGAAGCCTGTTCAGCTTCCTTCCTTCCTTCCTTCCCTCCCTCCCTCCCACCACTTAGGGGTTGTTAAGTGAATCTGGTCTCCCCCTTGACTTTGCTTCCAGAAGGTCACAAAAGGGGATCACGTGACCCCGGGGACACTGCGACCGTCGTAAGTACAGATCAATTGCCAAGCACCCGAATTTTGATCCTACAGAAAACCGACAATTGCCTTAGCCTCACATCTTTGCCGGGAAGCTTAATGCTGGTTAGAGAATTGGAGACCTGCATCCCCCCTCCTCTCTGCACCCCCAGATTCTCACCCAGATTGGGGGGTGGTGCATTTTGCTTTAAGACTTTGGGGAAAGGAGGCGTGAACGGAGCTGGCCTTTCTCTTATTCCTGGCCCCTTAATTACTTGAGAATTAACAGATTCTTGGCACTAATTCACTAATCCTGCAATTACAGAAACACACACAGACACACAGACACTTGTGGATGGTGGAGGAAGGCCCCCCCCCACAGCTCTTGACCCTTTTGGTGGGCAGCGGGTGAGTATCAACCCCCAAAGAGCTCTCTGGAAAGAGTCAGGTTGCTGAAGCTTCACCTGTTGAATTACCTGCTATCCAACCAATACTGAGCATTCATTTGAAGCTTTGCCAGGCTGATCAGCTGACTCTGGACGCCACACACATTTGCACGTGCACACATGCACAAATACACCTACACTTGCACGCCTGCACACACACACACAAAAAGCCGGCCCTTTGCCAAATTGCAAAAAAAAAAACAACAACCCCACAAACCCATCAACTTTGCAGTTCTGCAACCATCATCCTCATTAACTCTGATTAACGTGAGGCCCTGTCTGGGTCGGCTTATGAATGGGGAGGCCCCCCCCCAGAGGCTATTATGCCCCGCTGCCTTCAGAGTCTCTCCCGCCCCCCCGCCCCCCATCCTGGGAGGGTGGAAAGCAGCTTTGGGGCACTGTCTGGCTGCCAAAATCTGCTGAGATGGACGGATTTCATTGGAAATTGCTCAAGGCCCGGGACGGGTGGCATTGCCCGATGCCACCAGAGGGGACCCCGAGGGCGAGCAATTGGTGCCCCCCCTCTTCGGCCCCCGTCCTGCAGGCCAGAGACACTCAGGTCAAAATCTCAGCTGGGTTCCAGTCCCTGCGGCCTTGAAGAGACATGTTTGTTATCTTCTGCTTCTCCTGTTCCTTTGCTATCTGTTCCTTTCCCCAAACGTGGGAGAGGCCGGCAGCTGCATCCAGTTGCCATCCTGGCTTATCGGGTCGACCTTGAGCAGCCGAGCAGCGCCAGGCTCCGAGATGGGTGAAGGATGCCCATCTGTGCCACGGTCGCCAGCCGGGCCCAAAGACAGCGGGAGACCCAGATAAGGATAAGAGGGTCTAAGACGCTCCTGCGCCTGGTACGGGGCCTGGAGAAACTCCCCAACAGGGGTCTGCAGCTGGGAAGAGCTGCCCCCACCTCTGCTCTCTGCCGGGAGGGGGCTGATTTTCACCCCTTTGCAAAAAAAAAAAGAGAAATAAAAGAAGGGAGAAAAAGTGATTTTTTTTTTGGAAAGGCAGGTGAGCTCAAAGGCTAAGAAAAAAAAAACCAGCCTTTAACTGGCTATGAAAATACTCTGGCGCCACCTGGTGGTCAGCCTTGGCAAGATAGATAGATAGATAGATAGATAGATAGATAGATAGATAGATAGATAGATAGATAGATAGATAGATAGATAGATAGATAGATAGATAGACAGACAGACAGACAGACAGACGCAAGGGCATTTCATGTGAGCCAAATTGGGGGTCCATTGGGGGGGGGTCTTTGCACGGCCCCTCACCCTGCTAGTCTTTTGTAAATTAGAAGCCAATTAAAAGGATCGTTTTTTAAATTCTTTTAGCAGGCTTTTGATTTCCGTTGCTAAGCGAGACTGTTGTTAAGTGAGTTTTGCTGCACTTTACAAACTTTCTTGCCGCAGTTGTTAAGCGAATCACTACAGATGTTCAGTTAGTCACACGGTCGTTAAGTGTGAAACACGGTCCTAAGTCCCTTTTTTTCAGTGCCGTTGGAACTTCATGGAGTCACTCAATGAACTGTCAGAAGTCGAGGATTACCTGCAGTCCTCAGGTTATGACCATCATGGTCGTAAATGGGGTCACCCACATAAGCGACGGGTCCTAAGTCCCCTCTCTTCGGGTGCTGGACGGCCCCTAAACCAACGGGCGCAAGCGAGGACTACCTGGGCAGGCGGTCACATGAAGGAATCAGTAGGGATGCCCACTGCCTCCCCGCCCCGCCTACTCTGCAGGGTCGTCGTTGGGTAACAACGGAGGCTGCTTTTGCCCAGGGTTCTCCCTCCCCTTCCCTTCCCCCCGCCGTCATGCCTGCCTGGCCGTCCAGCCGCACCCCCACATCTGGCGCCCGCTCAGCTCGGTCTCCCCCCCTTCCAACTGCGCCTCCTTCCCTATTTCTGCGGGCTCCCCCCCCTGCATTTGCGCCCCGATCTGCCGCGCCCCCCCCGTTTCCCTTCTCGATTTGGCCCCGGACTCTCCAGCCAGGAGGATGCGATGCAGGCGGGGACCCCCCCCTTCCTTGGTTGCTATGGCACCCGCCTGGGTCATGCCTGGCATTTTCTCCCCTCCTCCTCCTCCCCGCCTCCCCCCCCCGGTGAGTCCCAGGCCGGGGGGGGGAGGCGGGCGGCTGCCATTGGCGGGGGCGCGCACGTGACGGCCGCTGGAATGAGCCCGGGCATTGCTCCGCTTTGCGGCGGGGGTCGGGCTGCGGCGCCTCCGGCTGGCCGGGCTGGCTGGCTGGCCGCTGCGCGGGCACCGGGAGGGCAGGTAAGGCCCGGCAGGGCGCCCGGGGGGGGGGAGGGCGGCGCCGTCCCCTGGGCTGGGGCGGGGGTCTGCGGGGTCTGCCGGGCTGCTGCTCCGGGCCTGGCACGGGCAAGGCGGGCGGCGGGGGGGGGTCATTCGCCAGAGGCGCCCCTCGCCCCCCCCCTAGAGGCGTCCGGACGGGACTGCCAGCTCCCTCGTCCGCTCCTCGGGCTCGTGGCACATCTGGCCGGCCGCCCTTCCGCTCTTAGCCGGGCATAGATTCCCGCTTCTTCCCCGGTGGGGACTCCGACTCCCATCGGCCGCGGCCTGCCTGCTGGAAGGGATCACGGGAGAGGGGTCCCCATCTCTGCCCTGGGCCAGGAACCCCCCCCCCCTCCTTCGACCGAGCCGGTTTTGGCAGCGCTCCGCCGAGGGGCGGTGGGTTGCACGAGCGGAAGGGGGCGCGACCCCCTCCCCGATTGGCTTCCGTCCCTAGTGGGGGGAGGATGATGGGAGCTGAGGTCCAGAAGGCGGAGGCTGGCCAGGGCAGCCAATGAGGAGCAACTGGGGGGAAGGAATAGGGGTCTCCCCTCTGCAAAGGAAGACTGCTCTTGAACCGGGAGGCTCTCCATAAAAGACAGTCCTAGCAGTCGGTGGAGGAGGAGATTTGGAGGGGGGGTGAGCGGCCCCTGGGGAGGGCCCCAAATCTCCAGCCCCAGATTTTGTGGCCTTGTGCAGGGGGAGAGTCTGGAAGGGGGACTGACCCCCACCCCCACCCCCAAAAGAGGCTGCTTCGGAGAACCACGGAGCTGCAGGTTAATAGATGCCCACCGACTTTTGCCACCTGGCCACTGGCATTTGGGGGTAGACACTGACTGACCCTGGAGGATTCATCCTGCCTTCCTAAGCCCAGGAGCTGTCCACAGCTCCCTCCAGCTCTGCAAAACCAGGGGAGAATCTTGAACCCTCTTTTTCGAGGTCTCCAACTACAATACCCAGAGTTCCCAGCAGCAGGGAATGAGGAGGGCTGTTGTCTCAAAGTCCCTGGAGGGTGTCAGAGAGGTGTCACTCTTCTGCGTTTTTCTGTTGCCTTTCCTGCATGACATGTCTTGTGGCAAGGAGTTCCGCTGATGAATATGCAACGGATGGGGATCCCTTTCCTGCCCTGTGGCTGAACGGTGCATCCTCATTTGTTCTTTACCAGAGAGCCCCCCTCACCATGCCACCTCCTGAAACCCATATGCGTGTGTGTAGGTTTGGTGGCTAACCGGAAACCGAGAATTTGCCCTAGCTTGTGTGTTGTGTATTTGTTTCAAAATGAGGCACAGGCCAACCGACTGGAAAGCCCCTCTTTCGAAGTTCGTGTGTGTGTGTGTGTGTGTGTGTGTGTGTGTGTGTGTGTTCGGCCAGCTACTCACTCTTAGCCTCACCATCCCCAACTGCATCCAAGCCCCCCTTGATTGTCAGGGCCCTCCGGAGGGGTTGGGACTACATATCCCAGGCTTCTTATCCAGTTGGGGGATTGTGGGATTCATAGGCTGCTGTCGTCACGAAATATTAGACCGGGGTGTCCAATCTTGGCAACTTTAGAAGTTGTGGACTTCGGCTCCCAGAATTCCCCAGTCAGTCATGCCTGTTTATTTTTTCTCCCACTCCCTGGAGCGGAGAGATTGCAGAGGAAGGGAGCACAAAAGAGTAAGCAGGCATGCAATGGGGATACAGACCAAAAGGTACGTGTTATCGCCAGGGAATCCTGGGAGCTGAAGTGCACAAGTCTTAAAGCTGACACAATTGGACACCTCTGTGCTAGAAAGATTGGCTTCGAACCAAACATCAGAAAACAAGGAAACCGCAAGTAAAAAAATAAAAACAAACAAATAGCAAACCCAAAATTTACATGAGAGAAATAGACACAAAGACTCAGCTTGCAGTGGCACGTGGGATTAAATGAAGCAGAGTTAAGATTTAGAACTGGGGGGGGGGAAAGAATTTTTAATTTTTTCCAAATGCTTCCCCCCTCCCCCCTTTATGGAAAACTCATTACTGTGCGCCGAGGGACCACAACGAAGAACGCCGTGGCGCCTAGAAGACCGGTGCGCGGACGTCCCAGAACCCACTTTGGGGACTGCGGGAAAAACAGGGCTGCGAATTAGCAAGGCCTTTATAAATATTTGGGTCTCTTGGGGGGGGGGGCTCTTTGCCACTGGAGTTGCAAATGCAAAGGGGTCCTCTAGTCCAACCCCCTGCCCAAGCCAGAGATCCTAGACCATTTCAATCAATCAATCAATCAATCAGAATAGAGCTGGATTACTTTTAATTTTCCTTACGCAATCTAACGCTAACATCATTGTGACTGGAGATCTTATGCTCAGCCCGACCTCTTTGTGGCCGAAGAGGAAGGGTATGGGGTATAAATATGTATATATAATATATATATATATATATAAATACATATATATTTATGTTCAGCATCTCCTCCATGTTCTCATGATGTAAACAAAGGCAGAGACACGGCATCTGGCTTGGATCAGGGAACTGCGATCAATTTCCCTGATGTTTAATCATCATTAAATTGCAGTAGCAGCTGGCCGAGGGGGCTGTCTGGGGAAGGGGCTGGCCATCCAAGATTAAACGTGTTTTTTGCAAAATTTACAGCCAGGGGCCCAAATCAGAAGTTGCAGCGTCCCAGGCTCACGTGATGGCCACTGGCGACCTTAACGTCTCTCTTAACAACCGTGGACAAAAATGTCGTCAAATCGGGCGCAGGGATGACCCATTTAACAGCTGCCTCGCTTAGGGACGGGATTTAGGACTAGCCATAGCTCAGCCGGCAGGTACAACTTCCTCTTGTTTGTACCTGGCCTTTTTCGTTTTAAAGACAAGGGGGCTTCCACACGTGTGTGTGTGTGTGTGTGTGTGTGTATGTGTGTGTGTGTGTGTGAGAGAGAGAGAGAGAGAGAGGGGGGGTCCTATGCCTCTCCACCCCGCCAGCCTCAATTCTCCGATGAGGTGAGAATCCGGGGTGCCCCGTTTTTGGAGGAGACAGCCTTTTGCAGAGAAGTCTTAGGATGGGATGATGGAGGTGGGATGAAAAGCTCTCCTGAACCCACATCCGTTTATGTCTGGGGTGTGTTTCCCCCCCCCTTTTATCTTCCCTGAAATGGCTAATTGGTATGCTAATGAACCCGCTGGAAACCAGCGACTCCCCACGACAATCAATACGGGAAGATTTGGCGGTGCAGGCCGAGTGGCCAGTTAATGGAAGCCTTTCCAGGCGACGACGCCAGCCATAAAAATGAAACAATTAGGGGAGATAAATGGGCTGTGGTGGGGCGGGGGGGTTTAATGTTTCCTTATTCCAGCGATCTGATTTAATGCAGCCCCCCCCTCGCTTTTACCCAGGTGGGCTTCCTCTCCGCGTGTCTGGCTGTGAGGGGGGAGCTGAGGGGGGGATGAAACCCGTCTCGGGGTTGCCAGACCCGCCCCCAAAACTTTGAGGAATCTGCAGGCTCTCCAGAGGCCTCGCTAGGTGGGTATTTATTTCTGCAAAACAGGGTGGGGGGTGCCATGGCTGGGAATTGGTCTGAAATGGTCTCCAAGGTCCCTTCCAACTCTGTTGTTCTGTCGTTCTGTCATTCTGCTATTCTGCTATTCTCTCATTCTGTTGTTCTGCTGTTCTTTTACTCTGCTATTCTGTTATTCTGTCGTTCTGTTAATCTGTTACTCTGCCATCCTATTGTTCTGCTGTTCAGTTATTTTGTCATTCTGATAGTCTGTCGTTCTGTTATTCTGCTATTCCCTTATTCTGTCGTTCTGCTATTCTGCTATTGTTATTATGTCTTTCTGTTATTGTGCTATTTTTTTCTATTGTTCTGTTATTCTTCTATTCTGCTATTATAACATTCTGTCATTCTGCTATTCTGTCGTTAGGTCATTCTGCTATTCTGTCATTCTGCTGTTCTCTTATTCTGTCATTCTGTTTTTCTGCTATTCTCTTATTCTGTCATTCTATCATTCTTTTGTACTGTTGTTCTGCTCTTCCGTTATTCTGTTATTATTATATTCTGTTGTTATTCTATTAATTGATCTCCGAAGGTGCCCATTTTTACTGTGGGGAGGGCTTTTAAAGGGGGCGCCCTGTCTGCCAAGGAGTTTTGGCGGGGGGGGGGGTCCTGCTGCCCCCTTTGCCGCATCCCCCATCCATGCCCCCCTGGCGTGAATTCCCTGGCATGAAAATCCCCGTCTTGGTCTCTCGCAATAATGCTGGTGATGCCGCTTGGCTGACCGGCATGATTAAAAAAGGGGGGTGGGGGGAGAGAAGACCCCTCCAAAACTTATTTGCATGAAATACAGCAGGCAAAAAGGGGCCGGCCCTGATTGGCTGTTGCTAGGAAATGCCATAATCATCAGGAAATTAGTTCCCACCCGTCGCCCGTCTTTCTTCCCGGTATCTAATGCCGGCTGGGACTGAGCGGAACAAAGGCTTGGGGGGTGGGGGGGATGAGCCCCTGAGACAGACCCCCTCCCAAAAACTGGCTGTGCAGAGCCTCTGCAGCATCGGCCTCACAAGCATCCCTGAGGGGGGGGCGTCCCTGTGTGGCTGCTGGAATCTGCCTGGAGGGACGGGGTTCAATGGGGGGTGCAGGATGCCCTGGAGCCCCCTGTGGGGAGTGCAAGATTGAAGGACGCTGCCAGGGGGGATGAACGGGGCTCTTGCCCCCCCCCTCAGCTACACCCGCCTTCTGCAAATGCCAAAATTCCTGAAAATGGCGGGGTCCTGAAGGTAAGGGGCAAACAAGTGCTGGGGGGTTGGGGAGACCCCCTACCCTCTTTTCCATAATTGCCCTTATAGCAATGGGGATGGGGGTCTGTGTTATACTCTGGCGTTTTCTGGATGGAGTGGAGTTGCTTTTTGGTTTATCTAAAATTATTGATCTAATTGGACTGGGCAAGTTTCTAGTCCTCAAGGTTTCTGTGGAAGCAACAGCCTCGCCATTGTGGAGATTGTCAGGTTGCGATTTTCCAAATCAAGGCACTTTTGCGTATATGTGTGTGTTCTTTGTGGACTGAGCATCGCCTAGCTGGGAAGGATTTAAACCTGCAAATGCTGTGGGTTTTCAGTGGGGCTTCCTTTCCAGGCAGCATCCACAAGATGGCTGTTGTATGTCAGGCAGGGCGAGATTCGAACTCGGGAGCGAAGCCTTTTTTCCTTTCCTGCAGGATCTGCTTGGCCGTCATTCCTCGGGGACCCTGCACGGTCCATCATGGAGAATGAGCAGATCCAGAGTCCGCCACCGCTCAGCAACCCGGGGGCCACGAACACCAGCACCACCACCACGGCCCCCAGCAACAGCAACACCGGTGGGCGCCAGACGGGCCCCCCCATCTCCGTATACAGCGGGATCCCCGACCGCCAGACCGTCCAGGTGAGGGGAGAGCCGCCAGGCTTGTGACTGGGGCCCCCAGGTTTCTGGAATGAAACCAATTGCCTTCACAACGGGTTAGACTAGATGACCTTTGAGGTCCAACTTGGCAACTTCCTAAAATGAAGTTCTTGCATACTCCTCAGCCTTCTGACATGATAGGGGGGGATTCTCTCTACCAGGTCCTTCCTTTGAGCCCCCCCCATGGAAAAAGGGGGTGGTGGAGGGCATTTCGCGTCGCCCTCTCCCCCAACTAACCTAGATTTGGTTTTTTTGGAGCGATCAGTGGGGCAGAGAAGAAGGAAAGGGCCGAAAGTGGGTGGTTTCGCTGGGAAGCATTTCCTGACCTTGGAGGCATTTGAATCAAAGTTAGATTGTGACTCTCTGGTGGGGCTAGACTAGAGGATCTCTACGGTCCCTTCCAGGGTGCTGTGAGACCAAGTCTGATCTGGAGTTGCTTGGTAAATATCGCCCTCTAGTGGCCCTCTGTGGCCTGGTGTGCATCCATCTGACAAACACGGGGGCTAATGAACCATGCAGAAGTAATTAAATAACGTTAATTAATTAAGAAGCGGCCCAGATGACCTTATGGCCTTCACGCCGACCTTGGAGGGGAGTCTGCCTCTCTGCTCGGCACCAGTTCCCATTCCGAACAGGATTCCCACTTAGAAAGAGCCTGACAGGCGTGGGTACAATCTCGGTTTCTCTCTGCAGCGTGGGAACGGCGTTGTCGGGTTGTGATGTTTGTGAACCTCTTTTTGGGGATGCTTTTCATCCTGGGGGAAGGGGGTTCAGCTGGTCCCTCAGGGTGATCCCCAGAGTTTGCAAATGCTGTGCAGGGATTTTCCATCCAGGTTTCGGTTTAATTTGTGTTCGTGTTTGGTCATACGTGTGAAGAACGTTGCGAAGTAACTTTGAATGGTCACTAAATGACAAACAGTTGTGAGTCAAGGACTGCCTGTCTGTTCTATCCTGTGGGTTTTTCCTTCCCCAAATCATTTAAGCCTTATTGGTTTCAGGGGGGAGGAGAATCAAATTTAAAACAGGAGGGTTTCCTAGCACTGAGGAGATCGGTATTGTGTCCCCTCAAAAAATCTGAGTGCCACTGTGGAAACAAAATACACAAACGTTGTTTAAGTAGCAACCGAGCATCAAGGATTCGGTTTTTTTGATCCCCTGGCGCATGTGAGCATGTCAGGGAGGTGATTGATGACCCCTTTTGATAGCCCCCCCAGGACCCCTTGCAAATCCCCTACAAGGTCAAAGCATTAAGACCCTCATTGAGGCTGGTTAACCTTTGATCTGACCCCCTCCTCTCCCTCCCCCCCCCACTTACGGAGAGGGGGGCGAGGAAGCCGTAAGATATTTAGGTAGCGACCCTTTCACTGAATCCGCTTTTCTCTTACGATTCCCGGGACTTTGACTTTTTTTGCAAGCCTATTCACAAAACGCACAAGATTTCCAAAGCGTTGTGCAGTTGAACACACTTCAACTTTCTCTTGAGTTTTTTTTTGTAAGCATCTTTGCAAAATGCAAAGTTTGGGGTGCTGGAGAAGGAGAAAGCTGCCACTGCTGGGGTGGTTTGCAAACCATGGTTTACAATTTAGTCCTAAGCAGGGCTTTTTTTCTCACAGAACGCCCAGAACGGAGTTCCGGCACCTTTTTTGGCATGGGACCTTGTAGGGTAGGCAAGGCGGGTTGTATGACGTGTGTGAGTTCCGGCACCTTTTTTTGTTTTTTTTTATACAAAAAAAGCACTGGTCCTAAGTCCCTTTTTCAGCGCCTTTGTGACTTCGAATGGGCTGTGAGTTGTAAGTCACCGTGGAAGAATTGCAACAGGTTTTAGGCCAGGCGTGCAAATGGCGTGTGGAACGGCGAAGAACATGTGTGTGTCACTTCCTTACTTTTTGGAATACCAGCGAGAATTTCGGAGCCTTGAACAAGCCCTTGCAGGCCCCTTTCCGTGCCGGGGGCAGGGACGTGTGTGTGTGTGTGTGTGTGTGTGTGTCCCACCGTCTCTTCCTGGGTTTCCTAACTTATTTTTTTCTCTTCCCGGCCAGGTGATCCAGCAGGCTCTGCACCGTCAACCCAACACAGCCGCACAATACCTGCAGCAGATGTACGCCGCCCAGCAGCAGCACCTGATGCTGCAGACGGCAGCGCTCCAGCAGCAGCACCTGGGGAGCAGCCAGCTGCAGAGCCTGGCCGCCATCCAACAGGTCTGTCGCTCCGGGGGGTGGGTGGGGGGGAGAGAGACCACCGAAAAAGGCAGGGACTAAATCTGTGGGGCAGGGGGAGGGAGCCCTCCAGGAAAGATTTGGAAAGAGGGGGGGGGAAGCTCATTTTGGGACAGGTAGTTCAACCCTGCAGGTAGTCCTCGACTTTTACGACCACAGTGGAACGCGAAATCTCCGTTGCTAAGTGGGCCATTTGAGTTGTGCCTCATTTAACGAGTTTGTTAAGCCAATCCCCTGCAGTGTTTCAGTTAGCAACGCGGACCTGTCAGAAGGTCGGCAAAGGGGGTCACGTGACAACCCCTCCTCCCCCGGGACGCTGCGACCGTCATAAATACGAGTCAGTGGCCAAGCGTCCGAATTTTGATTACTTTTATGACGACAGTCATAAGTAACTTTTTTCAATGCCATAACGTCGAATGGTCAGTAAATGAAACAGTTGTGAGTCCGGGACTAACTGTAATCGGCTCAGCCAAAATTGATTGAGTTTCATTTTCGTTATTTATTCATTAAATTTTAATAAGATTTAATAGACCCGCAGCAATGCTACTTTAACGCGGTCGTGGTTCTGCCCCCCCACCCCCCCTTTTGCAGGCAAGCATGGCAGCCAATCGGCAGGGCGTCTCCTCCGCTTCCAACGGGGCCACCCAGACCCCCCCTCAGCAGCCCACGGTAAGACAGAGTCTGCCTCAGTTTCCCTCCGGTAGGAGGGACCACCCCCCTTTCCTTAAGACG